>NC_044572.1:33610000-33692500 GCF_901933205.1 Camarhynchus parvulus | reverse complement strand
TGTCAGGTATGCTGGTTCATTCCACAAATAAATATACATTATCCCAAGTCCTCTTTGGACAGTGTCATGGAATCACAGCACAGTTGACATCAAGCTAGAAATTTACTCATTTGCCAAAACTGTATGGTGCAGCTGCATGAAGTGTCAGTATATAGGGAAGATGCTGGGAACTGCCAAGATGATGTTTAGGAATCTGCAGTTTGGACCTACCTTCTGGCTGATGTTAACATCTCTATATTTACACAAGCACAAATTTCATTGGGCTAAGTACATCTGACAAGTCATCTACATCTTTATGTTAAATTGCTTTGCTTTTTCAAAACTAAAACTGTCTATAATTCAGCCACTTCATTGAAAGCTGCACACAGGTGTTTGGTGCACTAAGGCACTAAAATAATTTATGTCTGTTAGTCTGACCCTTCTTAACATTAAAACAAAACTATTTTTGTTGTTTTCTTCAAAAAGCTTTCAATATGATGAATCTCCAATAAAACCAAATGCAACTTCTGATGATTTAAACTGATCTTTTAAAAGATAAATCAGATTCCATGGTTAGCACTGTAATCATCTTGTCATGCTTAGTGTGATTATTCACCTTTTAAAAGTAATAGCAAAGTTTTTCAGGTTCCGCAGTCTTCTGCAGGTTCCTGGAATGAAAGAACTGTATACATACCACGTGAAACAGACTGCTGGATGAAGCTTTATGTTTATGATTCCAAAACCCATAGGAAATTATATATTTACCTCATATTTAATCTGAATGTACTATAAAACAGAACAGGTTTTTCAAGACTTAAATGAATTTAGTGAAGGTTTCATTAGGAAATATTGGCAATGTGTGCCTCAATTTGCTAGGGAAATAGTTGTGTCATTATCTGTCATCTTGCAAATAAACTGTTCAGTTAGGTGCGTGCATTTGAGAACTGCAACTATGGCAGTCTGCCCTGTATTTTCAATTGAAAGTGTATGCCTGAGTCCCTATAGATCTGAATTTAGCACCAAATATTCAGTAATGAAATTTATTTTTTTAAATAATTTGCAATCAAAGATTGCTTGTCTTGGGAGAAAGTAGAGGAAAAAGATTGTAATGATTTCCATGCAGCAAACTTTTTTCTGGTGTTACATTTGCAGGATATTTTGGCTACTACCAGTGCATGCATCTTAAATGGACTAAAATTTTATTTTTAAACTTCCTTCTTTGATCTGGACAGTGCTAAATGGCAAGAATTTCTTAAAATTGGATGCATCCTATCTTTTGTTAATAGAGCATAGGCAACACTGTAGTTAGAATCTTCTGAAACACAGTACTAATAAATACAATTAATGTTATTTTAATGGACATTTTTATGTTGCAGTGATCAGTGTAAGCTTTCATAGTGAAGTACATTTAGTACATATGGTATTGCTACAGTACTAATTACATTTATTGGAATGGCTTTTGCTCTGTGTCTCAGCCCTGCTTTTGTGCGGTGGACTGTTCATAGAGGCACGCTGATAAAATATATGCTATGAGCACAGCAGATGATATTAGAATAAATAAATGGTGAAGTTGGTTATAGCTGTCTGAAGGCCTCTTAGTTATGAAATACGTGTCAGGGTTAGTCCCAAGGGTTTTGAGGATAACTGTGTCAAGAGAATATATGCTGAAAGGAGTCTGCTCTGTGTGGAGCTTCCAAAGCTGTTGATACAAGCTCTGCCACAGTATACCACTTCTTATTTTTACCATTGCCATTCCTCAAAGCAATGCTCAAAGGTTTCAAACAAAAATAGGGTCCTGTTGTGGTCTGTACTCTGCAAATATAGAACACGGGGTGTACAATCCAGCATGGTGCCTAAGGGTGCTTTTATAAGGGTGCTTATAATATTAGACTTGGGATGATAAATAGTGGAGTGCAGTCATTGCAGCAGCGCCCTTGGGCTAGATGGCTCTTCTGAGAAGTGGGGCCAAAAACCATGGACATGGTACATGCACAGCCTTGGAGTTAGGACTCTTGAGGACACAACTTATGTCTGTCTGGCTCTGGATGCTAGTACTGGTGTATCCACATCTTGATTCAGAACTGCAGGAGGATAAATGGTAACGTTACCACGCCATACTCAGTAGTTTATTGCTTCTGCATGGATAGCTGTCCACAAATCAGTATCAGACCTATGCCTGGTATTTAATTTAGGTAAATACATCCATGATTCTGGAATAAGAATAGGCATATGAAGTGAAAGACTCTCAGGCCTGATTTGCTGATGATTTGTTTAAGTTTTTTCCAGTTGTCATGCAATGCCTCTCATGCTAGCTTCTGCTCGGGTAGAAGAACTGGTTCTTTTTAATTGCTGATATGCTTTGGGGTCTGAAGTATTTATTAAGTTTTTAATAATAGAAAACTGTACATGTGGTAGAGTATAATACTGAAGACTGAGGCCACAATGCAGAAAGGGACATTAAAAATAGAAAGGTAATAGGATACTTTCTGTTGCACTTCTAATGAGATGTTCAAAGCTGATCAAAAGGAGCTCTGGAAGGAGAGTATAAAGCCAACAAATCTCTTCATGTTAGCTTCGTTCCTTGGAATGTCATAACCCAGGGGAAAGGTGATTTCTGATTTATGTGCTGGTTGTGGCTCCCCCTGAAGCAGCTGACCTGTCTTGGAGCACACTCCCTGACACCTGTGCAACCCTTTTCCCTCAGCTCTCCTGGGCAGATGGCTTGGGGATTCTATTTCTGAGAGTTTAGCTGGCAACAGGACCTGTGCCCAGTGGAGGTGGCACACTCACCCTGTGATGAGGGCTGTGGCAGGAGAATGGGCATGTGTAGGAATAAAGAGCTCACTTGGTGAAGAATTTCCCTGATGTGGAGAGGTGCCAGGGAGTAGAGTGCACAACGTGGTCTGGCTAATGCAGAGAGGTCATGAACGGAGGAGACCATTAAATAGAGCAGGACCTCAGGAAGATGGGACTGAAAATATGGAGAAAGAGGAGATAAAGAAGGGGAAATTATGAGAGTTTAAGAATGGGAAGCACATTACTGGACATGAGCAAGACTGTAAGACTGTGCAGGATAAAGGGTCTTCCCAGACATAGGTACTTACATAGGTCAATAAAGGGACTGGATGGAATTGAAAGAAGTAGGATGGGGGAAATATGGTTTCTTGCAAGTACATTTTTTGTCCAGCTTCTGTGCAAAAAGTTTACTGCATTTTTGTTAGAGATCTCTGGCAAATCCATGTGATTATGGGAGTAAACTGCTAATGTCTCTCTAGAAGTGAGTGGAGAGAGATTAATCTTTTCTACTGCTCTGTCCAGAAGACCCTCCATCTACTCTCTTGCCACCTAAGGGGAAATATCTGTTAAAAGTATATCTCAGGTTGTCGTTTGTGGTGAGAGAGAAGATGAGTATGAACAGCCCACTCTTGATGTAGTGATGATTGATATTCTAGTGTGATTGTGGTCAATCAAATGGTCAAGTCAGGCTCTAACAAGAGTGTCCCAGACTTGATGGCTCTGAAGCTGTGGTTTAAAAAGGAAATGTAGGGCTAAAGGGCTGCAAACTAACCATTTGGATTTAAGTTTGAAAGCTACAGTTCTTCCTTGAAAATTGATATAAACCATAACAATTATGGCAGAAATTAGTTTCCTGAATTTCAGACTTTTGTTTCATGTGCTTTCTTTCACCTGAGGCAATCAGTTCTCCCATATATGCCTGCTAGGTTTGGTGGTACCTCCTGTAGTCAGTGTATATTGATTAATAGCACTGCCAGGCCCAGCTCCTAGCTTTGAATTACAAGCCTGTTTCCTGTGTCCTATATCTGCTTTCACAATCTGCCATTGCAGCTTACTGCTCTTTCCCATCTTGAAGGTTAGAAGAGGATTAGGAAATGAGGAGAGATGGGTACTGGAAGTCAGGGAGACCAAGGGAAGTCCCACAAGTTCCTGGATGTTCTCACGGCTGCTCTGGGATCTGAAGTTCGCTTGTGTCTCTAGAGGGAGGGAAAAAACTGACTCTGTGACATCTCGTTACAATACTGCCACATGTTTCATCCCCAAGTAAAGTGAAAATTTTGAATTAGTTGACTTATAAAGTTGGCCACAGAAACACATGAAAAAAATACATGCAGCATTTAAGAGAATCCACTGCAGAAATGTCTGGGTGTACCCTTGTTTTGACGTGCTGTTATTGTTTTCTGCTGTTCTTAAGATATTTTTATGGGAAAGAAAGGCTGCATTTTTTGTGGTAGTTTTTAATGCTTCAACAGCTGATGTTTCTGTCTGTTGGGATACTTGATCATGAAAACAGGCCTTCAAGCAGACTCAGTTTACTGTATAGCATATGCCACAAGTGTGACACAGCATCAAAAATGTCCTTTTCTGTGTGTGTTGTAGAGCTGATTTTAGGTAATGTAGTAACTCTTCGAATGGGGGCTTAGGGCATGTGGCAGTTTAGCCTGATATCTGCATGAAAGTCTCATGGCTTAGCACCAAAAGCAGTAAGGTGGTAGACAATGGCCAAAATTGTAGCCCAATTTGGATACTGGACTGCCCAAAGTAGCAGCTGTCAATTTTAGTAAAGATCAGGACAAACAGGAAACTCAGTGCCACTAAAAATAGAATTATTTTTATATCTTCAATTTTGTGGAATAGTCTGCTAAAAGAATAATAAAAAAATATTCTGAATTTTAAAGTTTAGTCCTGCATTGCTCACAGACTCCTTCAATGACAAGGATGTTCTCTTTAGATGACACTAGATTAGTATTTAGGTGAATAATTTCAGCATTGATTTCTTTCTTAAGAAAGTATATAACATTTCATTTGTAGAGCACCAGCTGTGTTGGCCCTAATCATGTCTCAGTTAGGTAGGGATGAGGTGTAACACTCAATGTTGTTGCAGAAGACATCTTGTCAAAGGACTTTCCTTATTAATTGTGAATTCAGGGCATGTGTATTATTACCAAAATCCTGCTGGGATTATGGTGGCAGCTTTTTATGGTAAGGAATTGTAGCTGATCAGTTTGGAGAACTGTGCAGTTTAATCTGTGGCATGTATGGTTTTGTTTTGATAAATTAGTTCTTGTTGTTTTCTGTTCACTTGCTTGTGTAAAAAGCATTTTTTTTTTACTAAGCTTCACTAGTGAATGCTGGTGACAAACTTTGAAAGATTTTAGTGTTGCTTGTTGCTTCACCAGTGAGCAAATGTGAACCATTTCTTCTCCCTCCTCTGTCACTGGTGCAACTGCGCTCTCCAGCACTGAATAAACGGTCCCCTGTTAGAACAACAGACATCTGGAAGACTCTTCACAGTACTTCACATAGCAATGTTCTGACTCAGCCATTAGTTGTCAGAGCTCAAATCGGGGTCATCTCAAGAAATCTGTAATGCCTTTTACTCCTAGCTGGCCTGAAAATCTACTTAACGTTGTCATTCAAAATTTACATGGTTTCATTAGGCTTATTAAAAGCAATGAAAAATGCAGCAGTACGTAGCACTGATAAAGCCTTTTTACCTTGCTATTTCAAATCACGTTTATGGACGATGGATTTAGCTTCCCGCTAGCCCTGGGCAGAGGTATTATCTCCATTTTATGGACAAGAAAACTGAGTTAGATTCAATGACTTGTCCAAGGTCATATGTAAGACTGATGGTATTGAGGAGAAAAAAATGTCCAGATTTCTGCCTTAATTAAGTGATAATTTTTTTGAATAAACTCAGTGTCTTGGAAAAGATGCATCGATGTCTTTGTCTTTAGGGTTTTAAAAATAATTTTGAGGATTAATTTTGCAAGCCATGAATCAGTATTTCCCTAAGAAACATGAGTCTCACGACTGAGAATATTAAGAATTCATCCTTTTTTGTAGACTTCAGTTCACTGCTTCCTACAAAAACTTTGTTGTAGTCCACTTTGGCTCTGTTGTTGTCTGCCTTTGTGAAATAAAGCTGCCCTCATTATTTAGCTTTCTTCCATTTGCATATGTACAAGAGGGAACAGCTGCTTTCTGCGGGGATTTTGTGTACTCATTCATATTCCCACAGTGGTGGCCTTGTTCTGAAACACACTGCTACCCTGTGGAAAAGCAGAATAATACATGGACAATATAGCAATCAGTCTGTTATTAAACATTTGGAAGTACAGCCTTAAGGGGAAAAAATATAAACACAGAGTTATAGTTTTAAATCTGAAGCAAGTGCCGTATAATGATGATGCATAAGAGTCTCTTCCTCTTAAAGCCACTGGAAAGCTACAGGGAAAATTCTTTTTGAAAGAAATTTTGCAGTCCTCTTTAGTTTTTGAAAAACAAATCTAATTTTACTATTAAGAATGTTTTGTGTTTTAAAAGGGAAAAATATGATAATGCTTATTCCTCATTTGAAGGTAATCTTGGACATTCCATCTTAACTATTGCTGTATCTATGCATAGAAAATTATATTGATATAAACTTGAGATTTCTAAGCATAATTCAGACAACACTTCATTTTCAAAAGATTTATGAATAGTGAGGGAGTCACAGGAGTTTCGTCCTTCCTTCCTTCCTTTTTTTTTAATAACATTTTTACTGTGTATTTTCTGATGCCTGAACATACATTTTTAAGAGAACTAAAGCTCTAGCTGGACATGTAAGTACACAATTTAAAAATACAATTTGTACATGTTGTGTAAAAATGCAACATTTCAGTGACTTCTGAGAACTTTATTTTTTAGAAAAAGCAAGTACATTCACTTTGCTTTTGTCTCTAAATTTTTTCAGAATTAAAGTGACTTTGAGGAAGCATATACAATTTTATCCCAAAGTATCAAGGCATGCATATACATGAGGTAGTGGAAACCCGTGCAGTTAGAAAGTCTTAGAAAGTAATACTTACAAGTGCATCAGTCATTTAAAGTAATAAAAAACAAGTATGATTATGAAGCAAATGCTTCCCTACTGGAATTTTCTTTCTTGCTATTTTACTACCTTCTACTATTGGTCTTGTTTTAGCAGTAGTAGCAGAGAGTATTAAAATATTTTAAAGAGGGAGGAAAGCACTTACTGAATTATTAATATTCTGTTTATGGATATCTGAAAAAAATGGAAGGTCATAGTCTGACCTAGAGACCTTGACAATGTCCTTTAAACAAGCATTAATCATATGTAGTGCATCAAATCATCATGTGTAAGATAACACTAGTGACCTCTCCAACTGAGAATAACAAATGACTCTTAATTTTCCTTTCTGTACGTGACAGAAGTGTTGACAACCCCTGTATATTTTTTCTTTTGCCCTGTACCTAATCAACTGATCATTTTCAACACAAAATTTTCCTTGAAGTTTTTCTTTTCACTCCTATTTCTGCATGATAGGTACCTGTGTAGTGAAACATGTAATGATTAGTCATCATATAGGCATGTTTAGATCTAAAATCAAAATACTTTCTGCATCCTTGATGAAATGACATACTGAAAAAAGAGACTCAGATTACATTAACTAGTTAAAATATGTTAAATTTATAAAGCTGTTCTTCAAAATGCAGGTAATGATACACCATGCTACAACATTCTTGGGGAAGATGCATACTGCCTGAAACATTTTCTCGGATGAAATCTTTATTCATATGAAAAACCTGACAGAATCATGCATGATTTTCTACATCGCCTCCATGAAAGCTACTTAAAAGTCCTAAAAAGGGGTCATTGGTGTTTGTAACAGGAGTTGTGATGTGCTCAGAGACGTGTCTTTATATGCAGTTGGAAAGTCTGAATAAATATTTTAGACCTAAACTGAAGAATTAATTGCCTGTCAGCTGCTGAAAAGATCTTGTTAAACCAGCTATAACCCTATAATCCCATAGTCTTCATTCTGTAATGGGCTACACTGCAACTGTAGGGTACTGGAGGAATCCACAGGATTGGTGTGCTTTAAAGGGTTAACAGGCACCTTAGGCAATATTTCATGACCCTTGCTGCCTTTACAGAAATTGCATCAGGATTTCAGCATTCAGGCCTTTTAAGTCTTGCCATTGCTCTGCCACCTGCAGTCTGATCTCTCCAGCTGGTTTCCTTCTCCCATTTTTGTAGCCTTGCTGTAACTATGAGCCACGGCTGCTTGGCTGAGCCCTGCAGAGACTTGGAGCACATTCTCCATCCTGCTCTTCATTCAGCTTTTCATCATGGATTTGGAGGCAAAAGCAGTGTACCATTTGTTGGCACCTTGGGGTGCTGCACATCAGGAGTCTGGCCTTGCTTTGTCTTTTACTGGTGACGCCAATTCTCACTCTGTCTCCCCAGTTTTTCCTGATGGAATTTCACTGCATGGCAGTGGGACAAAGTTCACAGAAGTCAAATACATTTCAGGATTTTCCTCTAGCTGATGACCTTCTTGATGGCATTTGTTTACTTGTTTGTTCTTTTTGGCACTCACATTTAGAGACCAAATTAGCAGCCTCTGCTAGTTGTTAAAACTGAATGGTTCGCAGAAGAATGCATGAGTAGAGAAGGATATCAGATTAAATCTCAGAAGGCTCAGCATTCTGAAGTATCATGGAGCATCTTTTTAAAGAGTCATAATGAGTGGCTAAATAAACTCTATGTTTTAGCTGTGTTGCTAGAAGCTTTCACGAAAAGCCTGGAGTGGTGGTTTCAATCTCCATCCGCTGGTCAGTCCAGACCAAGTACAGTTGGACTTTTTCAACTAATCAGCTAGGAAAATTGTCATTGGAGTAAAGTGAAACCCTCTTGTTTGATCGTATAGGCAGTGTCTAGGGTACTCATGGTGTTCACATCAATTGCTCTTTCCACTGATTCCTTGGGGTATTAACAAATTAGAGAAGATTAGACATTCTTTCCACAATCCAATTAAATATTGAAGCTACATTTGAGTTGTAACATTATTGCTTTGCTAGAGTCCACTGCGAGAGTTTTGCCAAGGTTTAAAATTCCTCAGCCAGATCATGTTCTGTATTACAGAAATCTTTAAAAAAATACTTTGTGTCACAGCTTCCAGCTCAGAGAGCTTTGAATTATGAAAATCTGAATAACAGAAGAAAAATTGGTGAATTGAGCCACTCTACAACTGATAATCCTTCACATACCTATGCAATGCCTTTTTTTTCTAATGGGCTGATATTCTAGTATGCCTTTTTACCCGTAAGATTCAGATTACATCCTTCTTTAATGACTTGCCTCAAGGGGAGATCTAGAATTTTCATTTTAGAAAATTATTTCTGTTCTATGTTTTAATTTCTAATTGGCTAAAACTCTTGCAGGACTTGCATAGAGAATGTTTTATGTACTGCAGTGTATTGTGTAGGATGATAACTCTGCCTAAATTTCCTCTTCTTCTACTTGACCTCAAGAGGACACCACAAATGACTCAGGGGTGAAATTCAGTATTTGCATCTGTATCACCATAGGTAGCTTCAGGTGGTTAGTCCAGTCTCTTAGTTTTAGAAAGTTACTTGCTTTTTATGGTAGAAGAACGAGAGATTGGTGTGTCTTTTGGTTTTTGTTTTCTTTTTTCTTCCCATATGCTGACTTGTTTTGTGCTGCAGCTCACATCTTTCACCCTTCAAGTGTTGTTGTTCAACAGTGACACCTTCACCTTTCTGTGTTTAAGAAGTAAGTGATAAATTTTAGGCTGTTCCATATTGTAGCAGGTCTTCAGTCACTTTTTTTTTGTATTTTAAGATGAGTTTCAACAGTGAAACAATAGAATATGCTGATTTTTGGCTTGTTCATCCATTTAAGAAAGTTCTGTTGTTCTTTGGTTTGATGGCCTTCAGTGTTGGAAGTTCGTCATTGCCCCCTGTTAGTACTCCTCGTGTAGGTTTTTTTTTTTTTTCATCCTGTGGATATATAAAATAGTCAAGCACATCAAGTTTGTGATGTATGCTGTGACTGTACCTGATGACTATGTTAGTGTTCTGTGCTCTGCCAATTTTGCTTAAGTTCATTTCTGAATCCAGGTTGCATTTCTAGAACCAGCTGGATAATTTAGGCTCTGTAGCATAGTAATTAATGTACAGTGCAAACCAGCCTGTTTGTTTCTCTTCTGACCATCAGTATCTCTAATTTTTCTCTTAATGCTTACTTCTTTTTCAAACAATCAAACCCCACCTTGATCTGCCTAGCAATTTTTTTGTGCTGTCTTTCCATAGGTCAAGAACTACTGTCAGGAAAATTTTAAGAATTAGACAGTTGTGCTGTTCTAATACTGAGCTTTAGTTCTGTGTGGACATTAAAATTGTTATGCCTTGAACAGCTGATACAGTATCATGCTTCTCTGAAATAAGTTACCAAGAACTACAAGAACTATGATGATTGATCATGCAAATTAGCTTTTTAAGGGTTTCTACTTTATTTGTCCTTAAATACAAGTTCTTCCATTTGTACCCTATAAAATATTTTCAGATTTACTCCTTTCAGTTGTCAATCTATTTGAATATTTTTATCTTCTGCTGTTATGTACAATGGCAAATTAAGCATGAATAGCTTCATTGATACAAAAGATTAGTATGCATTTAGGTGTAACTGGGACTACTGTCCATCTTAATTCTTCTTAGTTGTTTAGAAAAATATACTTTGATTAATAATTGCCTCTTGTAGGGGTAGAAATCTCAAAATGGAGAAAAACCTTGAAGGACTATGCAAGTCTTTGTTGTAAACTTCAGAGCTTCAGAGGTATATGTAGGTGTAACTAAATATTTTTGTCTCTTCTTAATTAAAGTTTATTGTTTTTTACTTTCTCACTATGGACTTCATGGTGACTTTTTTTCTCTTAATAAAGAGAAAAATCTCAATAATCTTAATTTAGTCTTACTGCTTCAGCTTATTTTTTTGAATAAAAGATGCTAATTTACTTGTATTTACACAGATGGCCATCTCATTTTTTCATTGAACAATATGCTATAACACATTATTTTCCTGCTGGTTTTCTGTTTCCATAGAAATTTCTTGATTAAAAAAGCCCCTTTTTGTGACTTCATAATTACAGTAGTTTTAACTTTAGTAATAAAAAAAAGGTCAGAAGGGTACTTTTTGGATCCGTAAAATATGACAGTAGATGCTGTCTCAAAGAAACAATTAAATGGAGAAGTGATAATATGTGTGAGAGGATCTTTCTGAGAGTATTTGTAAACTTCTGATTTCTAAATGTTGCCTTCAGGCTTGGTAAGAAAAGCTCAGTGTTTGTAAAGATTATCCTGACAGCAATATGCTGGGTCAATTGTCAAGACATGTTTAGCACAGGGGGATGTATTAATCTGCTACAGCTACCACTGTGAGTGGTTGGAATAAATAGAAGGCTCAAGCAGATGAAGAGGGATTAACTGTGTAAATTGAGCAAACTCTTCAATCACTAAACCACTGATTTTGCAAAGGATTAGTCTGCTTTTGCAAATATTGATTACTGATTTGTTACTGGGAATGAAGATGATATAACTTGTGCAGTTGGTATGTAGTAAGCTATGTGAAGTGTACATCATTCATATTAATGGGATTGTCATAGGCATTACAGAAACTGACAGATTTATTACAGCAGCGCTCTTAACATTGCCATAGTTAAAGTTGTGTCAGCATTTCCATTAAAAGTTCAATTTTCTTTTTTTTTTTGTGTTCATAGATCAACTTTAATATTTACTCCGTTGAAATTTGGTAACACCACTTTATAGCTTTGACACAATTATTTTTGTGCTCTTTTAAAGAGAACTGAATTAACCCTTTTTATATTAGAAGAAAATACTATGTATTAGTTTAAAACAAATGTTTGCAGGTTTGAATTCTTTTTTTTGAGGGCAACCTTTGGGTGATACTGTGTATGTTCACAAGTTTCATTATGCCTGGTTGGTAGAGAAGTGATGTGTGTTAGGCAGTTGCTATAAAGTGAAAATAACTGAGGAATTTTTGTATAAATGAGCTCTTTTGCTTGTATAAAGGCTTGTCTGTTTTTTTTCTTGTGCTGCTAGTTTATCTGATAAAGGTTATTATGTTGCCTACAAATCCTGTCCCACTGATGTCCACAGACCACAATACTATCACTGAATACTGTCACCAGACCAAGCAATGCTTCTCTGTTATCAGGTTCAGTTAATTCATACACCATTAATGTTATAACTGGTTCAAATTTTAACAGTGGCTGTATTCACTGGGTGGTTTGTCTTTCTAAGCTTTGATTAGATTTATTTGCAGACATAGGCTTAAGGAAAACTCAGGTGTGGTGTGAGAATCAAGGGACAAAAAATGAAAGTTAAATGAGTTTGGAAAAATTCCTACTGACATTTATCCATCTACTTCATCATTGTAAAAGTCTTAAGTTGTAAAATATGCCCATTTCTCTTGATGTGTCATCTTTTTCCTCTTACACAGATATCACAAAACTCGATTACAGCTCTTCTCTTGATTCTCTCTTTCCCAAATTATGGCTCCTGTTGCAGCATATGATAGTATCTGTGATTTATTAACTTCCAATCCCTTAACTTTTGGGATCTCCCATGGCAGATGCTGAAGAAACTTAAATGTGTTTACTATAGGAAAAGATAATTGTTTTAACTGTAAATAAAAAAAATATTATTTCAGATATTTCTACTTGATACTACAGCCAGCAAGAACTGCAAGAGTCATCTGAGAAACATTATGTAGCTTGGTGTAACTTAGAGAGATCCTTGAAAAATTAAAATTGATATTTCCATTGACTAGATGTAGCAAAATGGGACTTATGGGAGAATTGGAACAGTTGGTCAGATCTCCGCTCTCTTGTTCAGAGACAAACAGCTTCTGCCAGAGTTCTTGTTGCTTGTGTCTTCAAGTGTATGTTGTTTTTTTTTTTTCTGGAATCTCCAAATGGACTGGAAAATATTAGTGCAGTCATTCAGAAAACTTGGGAGTTAATATTGGAAGGTGGTCCTTCCTGTCATTCTCAGTATACTCCAAGGTGAATGGCAACTGAAATTTACATCTGGAAAGCTTTCAGGAAATACAGGGGTGTTCTGCTGGCTTCCCACAGTGTGCTCTGCTGGTTTCTTACAGTGTTTCCCTTGTTCTTTTCAGTTAGGTCCCATGCAATTACAGCAAAACAGGAGAGTATTTTATCTTTGCGGTAGCAACCTCCTTGTGAGAGGGGGTTTGAAAACACTGATGTGTTTTTTGAACCATAAAACCTTTGGATTTTTATTACCTTTTTATTACCTCTTTCAGAGTATTTGGAAATAAAGCCACTGTATAAGTCACTTTTGATTTCCTTGCCTTTAATTTTTCTCATGGTCTTGCTCTGTAGATTGATTTTTCTACGTGCAGTATTATCGTTGCAAGAGACTGTAATTCTACCAGAACTTCCCACTTCTACATACTGAATTATATTTGATATGGGTTTTGTGTGCTGCTGTAAGGAAAACTTGAAAGACTTGTATGAGACTTTCTTGTTCTGTTATTATTTTAAAAAGGCTTGCCTTTACATGCAGACTGCTTGTGTATAGTGTAAAGTCATACCTCCATCTTAAACCAAATGAGCTTTCAAATGCAGAGGAGCTTTGAGTGTGATCGTTCACTGATCACTGAGCAAAGCTTTTTTCTTAAATTATCAGTAGTAGAAGAAATGTATCAAAAATGAGGCAATGAGGCAGAACATGAAAATAATTTTGTGTTTGCAGGAATACATAGAATGAAATTGAAAACTGGCTTAGGACCTCTTCATTGAAATCTGCAACTGCCAGTTTTAAAGATGTGTTTTTAGCTGACTGCAAGAATTTGAATCTTTTCCTTCATACAGATGAAAGATTTTCCAGCTCCAACTAGTAATGTTAAAACTTTTTCTGATCAAGGATATGAGCTGTTGGAGCATTTAAAATGCACAAAGTGTGTATGTATGTTTCCTTTCAGAAGTTTAACAGGCCAAGCCTTTGGCCAAGAGTCAGAACAGTTGGAACTTTGCAGACTACACAGCTAATCCAAGAAGGCTGCCAGTTGGCATAAATTACTTCCATATATAAAACTTAATGCAATTTACATTGAGGTTTTTGTTGGTTTTTCATGGCAGTCTGAGAATTTCCTTGTTTCCCAGGATTTCTTGGGTTTTGCTTATTGTATTTATGGTGTGTTATGCTTCTGATCAGAGCAGGAGTTAAAAGGTTCCCCTGCTAAAATATCCCTCTCACAGACTGAAATTCACATTGGAAGATTTTTCTCTTCAGCTAAATTTGGCACTTCTCAAACTGTAATGTTCTGTTTTTTTCACTTATTTTTCTTTCCTTTTTTTTCATTAAGACTTTTTAAAGGGGGCTTAAACTAGCTTCTAGAAACAGAACAATTTAGAAAAGGATGTATGCACACTAGAACTTACTCAGGAGAAGAGGCAGGGCAAAATTTTGGGGAAATTATTAAATTAAGATGAAGGAAATTTATATGCTTTTTGTTTTATGAATGTGTGATTCATGGAAGATCTAACTTGCATGGTATTGCCAAAATTTGGATGAGAGTTCACAGAGTTCACACTGTAGTGAGCTTTACAAGATCTGTCAAAATATTGTTGAGTAATAAATACTTGGATTACTAGGACATTGAAAGTAAAAGAACATGTATTACTAATTTTGAAATACAATTTAAAAGTTCATTGTTTAGCTTTGCAATAAATGACATTTGGCAGTTTTTCTGCCAAAACATATTAAATCATTTTTGTATCCAGTAAAATAGTTGTCATTGCTTGATCTCAGTGTAGGCTTATTTACTGAAATAAAAGGGCCGGTTGCCTGTCGATGGAATTTTAGGCCCTTCCAAAGTACTAATTAAAAACATTATGACAAAATAAGAAAAGTAATGGGGAACTTCTGCTTCTGATTGCCTCAAGTTTTTCTCAAGGTACTGTGATATGTGAGTATTTCCAAGGGATTCTTATGTGTAGGTGGCTATCTAAAAATAGTTGTAAATTGCAGAGAACAATTGTAGTATTAACTCTCCCAGGTGTTTTAGATGTTAAGCTGAAAATTGTATTTTTCACCTGGAGGTATTCAATGATAGCTTTTAACTTGTTTGATAAGCCTGTGGGACTTATTTCCTGTTAGCCATCTGGGAATGCAGGAATCATGATATGGTTAAGGATGCTATCCATGTGCAATTTTGACATCATGCTGGTCATACTCCAGCTGTAGACTCTTTATTCCTGGCCTTTTAATTTTCTCTGATTAGCTAACAGCACCTTCTGTGGTTCAAGCTATCATATAGATATTCTGAGTCTTTACTTAGGGTTTCTAATCAAAATTGGATGTGTGTGCTTGTCTGTGAGACAACGCTGGGAAATTTCAGCTGGCCTGCATAATTTCATGAGAATTCCCAGTGCCTCTAATTGATCCATGATGGTCTGTTTTGACTTAGTTCTGTCTGCAAAGCAAGGGCATTGTTTTTATCTCTGTGTTTTCCTGCCTACTTTATTTTTCATAACAAAGTTTGAAGCTGTTGCACTGGCAGATTTGAATTGCCAATCTCTACCACTGATGCACTTTTCTGGTAGCTGGTAATTTTCTGGTAATGCAGGCCTCTGGATGACTGAAACCTGTCTTGTGCTGAAATGATTGAGTAAACCTTAATGATTCTTTAAACAAAATTTTTGCATGCCTTACAACATTTTTGTATGCCTTGCATTACAGTGATGTGAGTGGGAGACCTTGTACAAGAGACCTTTTCTTTGCTGCTGTATCTTTCTTTCTTCTTGCCTCAGAATCGTTGAGAAACAGCAAAACTGTGAAGGCTTCTTTGGTGGAGTGTTCAGTGGCCCCTTTTCTAATGCTGTAGGATAATGCCTGCTTACAGCATTAGGGAACATAACTTTTTAAAATCACACAGACACCTCCCACACGCCCCACCCCCTTGCCCCTCCATGTGCCATGGGTGTAATTTGTGAAATTTTAGTAAATACCTTTGTGAAAGTTAAATCTGGATCAAGGGGTGAAAGTCATAACACCTCTGTACATTAAGATGCTATGCAAAATGTATCAGTGGGTGTTTTAGAAGCAATTCAAAAATCATCAAAAGAATGCGCAAATCCAGGACAATATTAGCTTACAAATTCAGAGTTGAGTTTGGATGAGGAGTATGTGATCCAGGATAATTCCATTTGGCTGTGGAGCCTAATGAATGGAGTCAAACTGGCTGACTCCTGTAATATGTTAAATGAAAAAAGGAATTTTTTTGTCAAATGAAATGCTACAACTACTATAGAAGCTTCACTCAGAAAATGTGGGGATTAAAAAGCCATGAATATAAGGTTTGTAAAATTTAAAATAACTAAACGCACAGTTTAAGGGCTGAATAGAAATGACTAAAAGAGTTCTCATGCTAACTGCTTCAAAGAACTAGATTTAGTTTTTGTAAAGACTCTATTGCAGTGGTTTTTTGGCTGCCTGGCTCACTGCCTTCTCCTCTGCTTACAGGAAGGAAGGGAAGAGAAGAGAAGGATTTGTACCACTGTCCTTCTAAGGGTGGAGTCCATAAGAAATATTCAGTGTTTAAGCCTCTGAGGGTGTGGTATTAATGTTTGTATCCCAAATTAGAAAGAATTAAAACTAGAAACAGATGACAGTGCTTTAAGTATTCTGGTTCTTCTTAGAGGAATATATGAAGGCAAGTTATTCTGTGAAAATTATTGTAAACTGTTAGAGACCGCAATGGGTAATGCTAGGGATGGCTCCATAGCAGAACTTCATAGACTAGGCAGCCTTTGGAACAAACACTTTGAAGACCAAAACACTGACTTTTTGTGAACCAATCTTTCAAAAGCTAAACATTTTCATTACATTTATTCCAGGAATGAAATGTGTTTTCTTTAACATTTATCTTTTGATTCTTGCATGGTAAACTAGTTCAGAGCTACCAGGCTTCTACACTTGCAAAATGCAGAAATAGTCTTTGTGAAAGTGTTCAAGATAGTTAATGAAGCTGATGAGATCTTCCTACTGATAACTTTAATTAGAAGTCTCTAAGAAATGGGATCTTTTTTTCAAATGCAGTATACATTAATCCTCTCTTTAATAAGAAGAAAAAATAAATGTAGGGAGAGGATATGAAAATGAAAATAAACCACCTCCTCTTTAGCCCAGATTCACAGTGCTTGTGCAACAGATGTGACTCCAGTGTATTGCTATGTACAGATTCAAAGATAATTGAATCCTTCTGTAGTAGCTATTAAAAATGGGTAAATGCTGTATTTCGAGATCAAAATGAAACTGAGAGATATGAAGAATTTTGGAAGAAGTGTGTGAGAAAGGGGGTAGGAGGGAGGGAAAGAAGATAAAATTACTTTTTTGTGTTGCTGAAAACATTACTTTCTTTGCTCAACTTTAACACAAATATTTTCAGACTATCTCTGCCAATTTCGAATTGCAGCCTGAGACATAGCATAAAAGCCCTGTGCTAGAGGACAAAACCACTTATTTTCTGCATTTCCTGTAGGAGCAGGCTGTCCCTTTGTGCCAAAAGATGAGCTGGTGGGGAAGAAGACCAGCTTGGTTGATCAGGGAGCTTTTGCTGGAACTCTGGGAAAAAAAGAGTTTATGACTTTTGAAAGAAGAGGCAGGCAACTCAGGAAGAGTACAAGTATGTTGTTAAGTCAAGGGAGAAAATTAGAAAGGGAAGAACTTAATTTGTCCACTACTGTAAAAGATAATAAAAAGTGTTTTTATAAATATCTTAACAACAAAAACAGGGCCAAGGAGAATATCCATCCTTTATTAGGTTCAGAGGGGGAATGTTGTTATCGAGGATGAGGAAAACACTGAGCTAGTTTTTGCCTTCTTTGCCTCAGTCTTCAACAGAAAGACCAAACATCCTCAGGCCAACCAGCCTTCTGAGCTGGTAGAGAGGGACAGGGAGCAGAAGATACCCCTGAAATCCAAGAGGAAGTAGTTAGTGACTTGCTGTGCCACTTAGACATTCACAAGTCCATGGGACTAGATGAATTCATCCAAGGGTACTGAGAGAGCTGGCGAAAGAGCTTCCCTAGTCACTCCATCATTTTTCATCAGTCCTGGCTCACTGGGGAGGTCCCAGGTGACTGAAGGTTGGCCAGTGTTCACAAGAAGGGCTGGAAGGAGGATTCAGAGAACTACAGGCCTGTCAGCCTGACCTCAGTGCCAAGGAAAGTTATGGAACAGATCATGAGTGCCATCATGCTACACATACAGGACAACCAGGGGATCAGGCCCAGCCAGCAGGGGTCTGGGAAAGGCAGGTCCTGCTTGACCAACCTGATCTCCTTTTATGACCAGATACCCACCTAGGGGCTGATGGAAAGGCTGTGGATGTTTTCTCCTTAGACTTCAGTAAAACCTTTGTTATTGTCTCCTGCACATTCTGGAGCAACTGGCAGCCTATAGCATGCCCCAGTGAACTCTTCACTGGCTAAAATACTGGCTGGCTGGCTGGGCTCAGAGAGTAATGGTGAATAGACTTACGTCCAGTTGTGTTGGTACTGGGACCAGTTCTGTCTAATATCTTTATCAATGATTTGGATGAGGGCATCAAGTGCACCCTCCGTAAGTTCTCAGATGACACTAAGGGTCTTCAGTGCAAAAAAAAAAGAAGCTGGAAAAATAATTTTTAGTAACTGTCTCATTAATTATGATTGTATTTTTTTTTGTTAGAAGAGCATAAAGAAACAGCAATCACTGTTTTCTCCATATAATCAAACAAATGTATTTTTTCCTCTCAGTTTTCTTTTACAAGGGATGAAGAACAGTGAATTTGAGCAAGATGACTTTACCATTATTATGGTTAAAGCTCTGGTCCTCTACTAGGAAAGCAAACTGTAATCAACCACTTAACTGTTACTGAATTACACTTATCTCCACTTCGCCTGTTTAACTTCCCATAAGCATGCTAAGCACCTCTTTAGAATGCATTGACCTCTGATTATTTCTTGCTTTATGTATCCCTTAGCCCACATTGTAGAAGTAAAAAAAAAAATCCTATTGGTAAACAGTGCAGAATAATGCAGTCTGGTTTAGTTTTATTTATTTTGTACACAGGATGAAATTTTTACATCTTTAGGTCCTCCAAAAAATCAAAATTCCAGGCACAAGGACTGAATTTCATGCTGTGAAGTGACACTGATGAAACTTGTTTTTATGTAATGGACCAAATTCACTGTTGCAGTAAGGTGAAAAATTAAATCATTCAGGCTTTTGCCTGTTTGATTACCAAGTTGCAAAAATTATAGTCGTGCCACAAGCTGTGGTTTTGTGATCTTTCTAAATCACAAGATATTCTGTGTTTGTGGGACTTGTGCAGTGGAACCTATACATTAATACACCTATGTTAATAGCATTAATGTTTTTCTGAAGTCAAAGCATGACTGGTAAAGCTGGCTTTATGCTTGAGTGAGAGCATTTCACTTTCTTTTCACTGGAGGAATTTTCAGCCTGGCAGCAATAGTATTATAATAACTGCCAGCTGCTCACTTGGCACAAGAGTGCCTAGAACCAAGAGGAAGAGCCCAGTGCATTATACATATAATTTACTTTTCTCTAAGATGAAGGTTTAGGCCTCATAAATATTTTGATCTGGTCTTTGATGGCTTTTGTACACACCAGTCTGAAAATATGCATGTGGAGCATAACTTGCAGATTTTATTTTGGAGTAATTGGAGTAATTCCCACCAGTAGGGAAGAGCTGGGAAGAGAAATTATTGTGGGAGATTCTTTTGTGAGTGGGTGGTCAAGAATGAAGGGAAACCTGTAAGTTTAAGCAGATGGACCTTCCTTATTTTATACCATGTATTGGATTTGCAAGGTTATTATCTCCCTAAATATTGGATCGTTTTGAAATAGTCTTCACATCAAAAGAATAAGATTCAAGACATTATTTGTAAGGTAGAAACTCTGAAATGGAAATGAGACCTTCTTGTATCCTCAACTCTGTGCTTGCCCACCACTGTCAGGACAATGAGACAGCAGAAATTAGGTCTGGAAGAGTAAACAGAAGCAATCATTGTGCCTTTCTCTACATATAAGCCCACACAGCTACAAGGCACAGAGCATTTCCTACTCACAATGCCACTTTTCTCTTGGGTGTTTAAAATTGGCTTTAAAAAATACAGTGTACCAAAGGAGAAACCAGGGGAGACTATGATCCTTTTAGCATCTTTATTTCTAAATCATTTAATGAAATCTTGAAACAGACCATACAGTGCTAGGAAGGCATGGTGATCTCTGGTGGTCTCATTTTGAGAGAGAAGTTTTGCTCTGATCTTGTAGTGGGCTTGACCACAAGTTTCTCATGAACAGGTGTTGAGACACCCAAGAAAGGTAGTACAAGTAGGTGCTATCTGCATCCCCAGGATGCAAGCTTCTTGCATCTCCACATTTAATTTCTTACAGTGAAATTCCAGTTATCTGTAATTTCTCCAGTGAAATTACAGATAACTGGAATTCAGGCCATTTCACCTGCATGAGGGAAGGATAAAATTCTCCTTGTCATGAGGACATCCTGGGCTGCGCATGGGAGTATAACATGGGAAATTCTGAGCTCTAAAGGAGTATGTGATTTGAAGCATGTGTCAATTTGCTTTATGGTTCTTTACTTAAAATACATAGTAATGCCTTCTTTCTTGGCAGGATTCCTCTGTCTTAGAATCTTTATAGACGGAGCTGTCTTATTCAAAGTCTCATGCTGCAGTCAGCTAATGAACCTCTGATCTCAGCTGCTGGTATAATGTAAGCAAATGCTGCTTTGCTGTAACAAAGTATAGTAAATATACTATAATGCTGCTTTAGTGATACTTTTTTATGAGATTTGTGCCAAGCCTGATGTATTTCAAACTAATGTGGAAGCAATATTCTGATTGAAAGCAACTGCAAAAACCAACTTGCTATGTAAATTCCACACTTTCTGCTGGGAGTTCCCACATCTAGTAGTTGCAGTTCACTCTAAATCCTGTTTGAGAGATGGACAAGATGGTAAAGAAATAAAAAAAAAATGGAAGAAAGATAGAGAATACAACTTAGAAGTTTCCCATGCAGAATCTCGGCAGTAACTGCAAGGAAAATGTGACTGACTCTCTCCTCTTTCTTCCCTGTGTTGTTTTTGTTGTAGTACTGGGACAATGGTATATCCATGTTTGTGCCTTCTTCCTGCCACATATGCACAACACCTGTGGGTCATGAGAATCTGGGAGGAGGTGGTTCCTTCTCTTTCCTTTATGCTTTTCGTACTACTTATTCTCCCTCCCCTTCCTTCTGAAGGTACAGGGCAATGAAAGAAGGAATTTAACCAGATTTATGCTTTTTCTTTCTTGTACGGCTGTATGTGTTGTGGGATATTATAATTGGGTCTGTTTCTACTGCCCTCCAACTAAAGTTCCATCATATTTTTTGGTTCCCAGGCTTCTCTGACAGAAGGATAATAACATGCATATGATCTGTTTCTGCTTCAGCTACTTACAGATTGTGAGTGGCAGTGGGGCTGACCAGCTGCAGTTTGTTTTTTGGAGTTACTGCCTCAGTTGCTTTGAGGAATAGAAAAAGAAATGACTTCTCTATAGGTTAAAGGTGGGAGGAGGACTTTTTTCTGCAGTGGCAGCAGACAGTGAAACACTCTTTTTCCATGCATGTTCTTTTCCTTTTCAAGGAAAAGCTTTCAGTGCCCTGTTCAAAATAAATGTAGTTACAGAAAATTACATCACCAAATGTATCCTGACTTGTCTCAGCAGAAGTAGCAAAATTGAGAGTGGAATTTGGATTCCATGAAGTAGTCAGTTCAGATGACAGAATAACAACACTAGGGAGTCCCCAAAGCATGTCCTTCTCTGGAACTGTGTTGTCCCATTTGATTTGACTGTTCATTAAATGATCACTGGCCAAGCTTCCTCATCAAAGCCCAAACTGATACAAACAATATTGAGTAAAGTTAGATCTAAATGGCAGTTGAAATTCTTAAATTGTAAAATTTAAGAGTGAGCTGCTTTTGTTTGTATGTTTACTTAGGTTTTATGTCTTCCTCATCTGTGGGGCTGCGCTGTTCTGAGATGAGCCCTACTGGATGAGGTAGAGTTGTAAGTGTTGCACACTGATGCCTCCCAATGACCAATATAAAGCAGCACACTAAATATTTGTTAAAATATTTGTACAAAATATTTGTAAAAAACTCTCCACCTCCCCCACTCATGATACCATAATTACATCACCTTTTAAAGTAACTGTTAAACATATCACATACCTGCCATCAAGTGTCTTTGTGTTTAATTCCCATTTAATGTTGGGCTATGACTGCATTTTACCAAGCGAAGGGAGGACAGCTGTATCACTTTAAAATGCATGTTGATTCTGCTTTTGTATTTTTAACACAATAGTTATAATTCCATAGAAGCTAAAATAGAAATTAGTATACTCCTAATCTTTAAAAAGTAATATTAATTTAAAAAATGAAGCGGAAATATCAATGTAAGTAACATTTTACCTACTGTCTTCTGGTGTAAAACAAAATATTTTGCAGTCTAAAGAGCTGGTTGTGTTTTTTAAAGAATGTCTTCTCGTTTTGAGTATTTTCATGCTTTAAAAATCAGCATTCTCTGCATGTTCCTATCTCTTTCTTGTCTTTTTCCTGTCATAACTGTATTTAAATAAAACTACCATAAAACAACTCATTTGTGAACACTGAATTAAAAAAAAATCAATTTTAAGGAACAACCTAAAAACCCAGGAAACTGACATCATCTTTCAGAGACAGTGCTTGGTTCAAGGTCAGATCATTGATCTTTCGCTCAAACTACATAATTTAAAATGGTGTTTTTAGCACAGGATTTGTCTGCTAATATCAGTCCTTTTCTGTGTGTTTATATTGATAGAACATAATGAGATTACATATATTCTGATGAATAATTGCTGCATTGTAAACTTGCCACCTACCTACAGCGTCTCTTATGAATATTTGATGATAATAAGTAGTAGGAACTTCACTGTGTTGCTTACTTAAAGAACCCAGCAGCACAGGAGTACCTTTTGCTCTGCTTTTTTGCTTGGGGTAAGCAGTATGATATTTATATTAATATTAAATATTATACGCATCTAGCATATTCTTGTTCTTAATATTAGGAGTTCTGTTTAAATCATAATTCTGTTGTTTTAGGAGGAAAAGGTTGAGAGATGGAAGACACAATTTTTAACATTTGAAGTTGTATTTTAAGATGAGGCAGGGTTGGCTGGTTAGTCTTAAACATCTATGAATTAGCAGTTGAGGAAACGGAAAAAATGCAGTGAGACATACTCACCATTTTGCCAATGCAGACATATTGTACAAGGTGTCTAAAATTAGTGTCTGTAGGTCAACAGTTTTGTAGATGTCTGTACAATGTCTTTGGTTTATCCATTATCACCTTATAGATCCTATAGGCAGTAGTTTTGTGTCATATATTGCAAATTAGGCAAAATATGTCAGCAACAGGCAGCGCCTTTTATTGTCTCTTTATCTGGTTTCTCTTTTTTTAGATGAGTAATAGAGGGTCTTCCCCTTGTATGCTGTTTCAAGGTATTTTGGTGGGAAGCTGATATTGAAAATCACATTTCTGATTTAATTGTGTTCAACTGAGATTCTTGACTGGGTTTCTCCTATTTACACATTTGAAAACTTAGCGCTTTCATTATCCAACTTGCTTTACAGGCTATGTTTGAAACAGTTGCTGTATTTTGTTTCATTAAATCCTTTTCCTTCTGAGACTTGCAAGGCCTGTTATGCAGCTATATTTTTCCTTACTCAAGTGGTGAGGACAACAGCAACAGCTCTGACATCGATAGGAAGATGTTTCATTTACTTAAAATAATCTGGCATAATAGTTACTAGATTTTTTTTCAGCAGCTCTTGCATATTGAGAGTGTAAAATCCATACGTTTATTAATGCTTCTATAGCAGTTTTCTTGAAAAACAGTGCTTTACAGAATTTGTTTTTCTTTCAGGGAATCAGTTTCCTCCTGTTGCAGCTCAGGATCTTCAGTTTATTCTGAAGGCTGGATACCTGGAAAAACGTAGAAAAGGTAATTTTAGCTATCTTTGTGAAAGTTAGTGCATATTTTATGTATTGGAAGGCTATATGTCTGTATTTGATGTTATACACATGAACAACTTTATACAGGAGTGATAAATAAAATGAGAAGAAGCTGAAATGTTGAAGCATTATTATGCAAAAGAAGCATAGCACATAATTGCTTCTATAGTATTGAAAGAATATCCTATTTATTTACTCACAAAGTCATGCTGTGAAAGTCCAGTCAGCCGTAATTCAGAGATTTTAAGATATTTTGAAGAAAACATTTGGAACGTATGTACAAGTACCATATGTTGACTTCATGTTTCAGTGAGCATCAAGATTTATTTTCCTTCAAGAGGGCAAATATTGATCTCAGCTTTGGTTCAGTCAATATTTACCTTGATTCAATAAATCTTATATTGTCACTTTAATACCCACTTAATGCTGCGATAACTCTAGGAAATATTTAGGAAGTTGTTCATTATTTCCTTATATTTAATGTTACACATGACTTCCCTCTTTATGTGATTTAAAATTCTTATTTGTTTTCTTACCACCAATTTTTATTTCTAATTTTCTTCTCAGTGCTGTGCATTTCCTTAGTTTCCTTTCCTTAGTGTCTTTTCTTAGCTCCTCCTCCCTCTTACCTCATCCTTGAAAAGAAGTAACACATTTTTGTTCAATAATGGCATAAACCAACATAACACATGTTGTATTAATTTCAGACCGCAGTTTTCTTGGATTTGAATGGCAGAAGCGTTGGTGTGCTATCAGCAAGACAGTCTTCTATTACTATGGAAGCGACAAAGGTACTTAAAACGATTATGAAAGCTACTATATTTTAATGCATAAAAGGATATGAAAGATTTGTTGGAGTTGGAAACTGTGACTAAAAGGTAATTTTAAGAAATGGAATGAAACTTTTAAAAGAAAGTTCTTTTCTTTTAAAAAAGATTGGACAGTGCTGTGAATTTTTAAAATATGAAAATATTCATCAGAACTTGTCAGTGTTTTCTAATGCAGGGAAACTGAGGAAAAAAAATTAAGTTTCTTTTAAAGCTACTTTGCTAATAACAGCTGGCTGTTCAGTTTGATAGTATGCTGGTACTCCACTGTTTTACTAGATAGAAAATGTTCTTTCTCTCCGAATAGGATGTTAATTTGAAAACATCCTCTAGTAATTATACCTTCTGAGTTCCTTAGAGATGGTTCTATCCAGGAAAATATTAATCTAAAAGCTGCACAGTGGAGTTCTTTATTTCTTTTTAAATAGTTTATGCTCTGGAAAAGCTAGAAATTAAGTAATGTATTTAACTGAAGTCAGCAATGGAAACTAAAGCAAACTTCTGAAGGTGACTTTTAGATTTAAATGGCCAGTTTGGAAAGAATGTGGCATAAATGTTGTAATATTACTTTGAATTTTTGAAATTGACAGTCAAATAAAGCATATTTAAATTCTGTGCCATGTATATTTGATGTTCAAGGGTAAACAAAATGATACATAATGATATGTGAGTAAATTTTAAAGTAAAATAATGTCTTCCAACACCCCCCCCCCCAAAAAAAAATTCCAAGGCAAACTTTCCATTGATTTTTTTTTCTTTTTGTCTTTTTATTTTTGACATTAGTGCAGGTAGTTATTATGTCGGATTTTTTTATTCAAAGACTAATATAATTTGCTGCAGTTTGTTTCATTCCTTGATATACTGACTCATTTAAGCTCGTCTTCTCTTTAAAACCACGAGAAATAAAGAGCCTAATTGTAAGTCCAGTTTTCATTTTGCTAGTTTCCATCATGTCCTCTTTTCAGTTTTGCTAGGATATCTGCTAAATGTTGCTTTTTGTTCTATACTCTTTTCTTGGGATTTACAAGTTGATCAGGCTTCACAAACATGAAAAATCTTTGTTCAGAAATTTTGAGGAGATGTGGCATGATACTGATTCGGATTTGTCAGTACTGATTGATTTATTTCTCTGGAAAATGATAATGTGCTGTTTACTTATATATATATATATATATAGTTATACATTGCCTAGTAATTTAAAAATAATAATTAAAAAAATAAAAATTATTTTTTCGGAAGATATTTCTAGTTCATAGAGATTGTTCTTGATTATAAAATCTTTGTATTTTTGCCCGCTTTTTTTTAGGAAAAAAAGGCTTGATTTTTTTAACATTCTTTTCCTTATGGCTGTGCTAATGATTATTTATGCTTTCTAGCATGTAGTCTTTGTATTAAGGCAGGCATGTTGCCCACCTGATCTTTGTCCTTTTTTTTCTTTTCTTTTGCAACAACTTGATTATCAAGTCTGTGTTGCAGTTTTTAATACCTGTATTGAAAGTTAAGTTGCCTAGAAATACATTCCCTAGCACTCAGAATGTTGGTGTCATGTTAGGAATTGACTGTCATATTTTGTGGGATCTCTTTCGTTTATGAATCTATAGAGAGGGTTTTTTTTGCTAATGCATTTAGAGCTTTTGTAGGCTGCAGATTGTTTGGGGAAGGTCCTCCTATCCATAACCTAATGGTGTGGGAGGGGCACATGGTCCATTGGAACTGTATTGAATCACAGAATCATTTAGGTTGGAAAAGACCTCTAAGATCATCGAGTGCAACCATTAATGCAGCACTGCCAGGCCCACCACTAAACCCTAAGTGCCAAATTTACATGTGTAATAAATACGTCCAGGGATGGTGACTCCACCACTTCCCTGTGCAACCTGTTCCAATACATGACAACTCTCAGTGAAAAAAAATTGCCTAATACCCAATCTAAACCTTCCCTGGTGCAACTTGAGGCTATTTCTTCTTGTACTATCACTTGTTACTTGGAAGAAGAGACTCACCCCTACCTCATTACAACCTCCTTTCATGTAGTTGTAGAGAGCATGGCATGGTTGGACTCCAAGCAATAATTAATATAATTCATGGAGGAAGCAAACAAATCAGATGCATGAATTTCTGCCCTACCTCCATTGGATTGGTGCTTGTAGTGCAGAAAAACTAGTTAAGCTTGGTGTAGTGACTTAATTTTGTAAAATGGGATGACTAAGTCACTCCTGAACTTGCCTTTGAATAAAAAAAGGTTTTTCTAGACTGGTCAGAGGTACTGTCTTCAGGCCTGATCCTATATAAAAGTGCCTGTTGCAGTGCAGAAGTAACTCACTGTCATTGAGCAGAAACTGGACACCAGCCATGGCAGGCTAGCATGCTGTTAAAAGTGAGCCATCGCCTTAATGGTTGTGAGGCTACATGCTGCAGTTCATCACGCTGTTCAGCTGCACAGTGTCAGCATGGATGAGGTGTGTGATGAGGCAATCCTGAGCAGCTCTGGCATTTACTCACTGCAACTGTTTTCACTCCCACTGTTGTGGCCAGCAGTGGTACCTGCTGTAGCATGCTGTTGTGCTGGGGGCCTCCTTCTTTGACTGTGACCCTTGATGCTGTACCAGGTAACTTGGACCATGTAGAAATTCAGAGTGTGTTCATACCCACAGTAGATCAGTACTGAAGTGTGTGTTTGGTGGCTTTGTGCAAATTGTGAACCTGGTTTCAAAGTGACGCGGATTCCACACGTACTCATTCCTGCTGCCTGCATTACTTTAGATGGATGATGGGCTGCTAGTGCCTGTGTGTTGGGGGATGTAATGCTGAGAGGCAGCAGGGATTTCTGCACCCATCTTGACTTGTTTTGAATTGTGTCTGGTTTTAAAACCAGACCATAGGTGAATAAACTATTGTTCACCATAGGTGAATAAACTATTGTTCACCATAGGTGAAACCCATTTTGTGTCTGCAGTGATGTGTCATTTGTTGACCAAAGTTTGATTTTTTTCATGCTTAAGTACCAGTGGAAATGTAACTGAGTGGTTAATATGAGGCTATAGGATGCCTTTTTATTATTTGTATAGATTTGTTGTTTCCAAAGCAGTTTTAGTTATTCTAACTGAACTTCTCTCCTTTTTGCATTGGGAAAGCAAGAAGTGTGGAAGTGTATAAAGCTCACAAACATTTAAGGAAGAGTTTCAGAATCATTTACTCTAAGCTGAATGATGAAAAAGTAAGGCCTAGTCCAGAAGTATATAGTGCAAGATAAAGCCTGTGAAATACAGTAAATGGCTGTGTGTTTGTGTGCGTGTTCACCTAAAAAACTCCAGGCATCTCTTCGACAGTTGTGATGCCTGCAGGCCAGTGTATTTCTTGTTTCCCTGTTTTCAGTTTTCTCCTCCATTTGGAGAAGCATTGGGTAGTGAAACAATGTAATTTATCCAGCCATATAAACAGGTCTAAGTGAATCACCTGCATTTTTATCTTGATCACTGATAGATGGAGTAGATGGAGAAACAAGGCTTAAAGGTTTGAGCTAATCACATGTCAGAAATAGGTGTTGTGGGATGCACGTGTGTATTTATGCCTGTGCTGCAGTATCAGTTGCCAGCATGTGGCCCACAACATTGCAGAGGGCTGCGTTCAAATGTCAGAGCTGGGTGGGATTTTGAGAAGCTTGCCTGGTGCTCCTTTTCATAGTCTTTCCTTCCATAAATCTTTTACAGTCCTCTCTTTTCTTTTCTTCCATGCAGTTGCACCCTGAATTGAGTACCCTGGTTCCCTATCATTTTTCTATATGATCCCTGGCTGTTCCTGTGTCCTCAGACACCGAGATGGTATGGATAACCTTTCAGACCTCAAAGTGCCTGTGAATAAGGAAAGTTAATTTGTTGCTTTATAAATGATTGAATTAATGGCTTCATTACTTCTTTCTCACTAGGCCACAATGTTATATGCCCTTCTGTCTCAGCAAACTGGAGAGATCAGCTAAATGTTTAGCAAGACAGTAATTGATAACATTATGGTAATTTTTCCTCTGCTAATGGGCACTAAAAATTTATTTTTATTTTTATAACTTGAAAATGGTATCTGCTTGCCCGCCAGTAATATGATATTAAAGAGGCATATAATTCAGAGGCTTTTAGAAAAGTCCAAGTTTATTTTTTATTTTTCAATTTCTTTAGTTTTAACATGGACACGATAATTTTGGATTTCTCTGAATAATAAGATAGCGATGACCAGGCCAGTGGTGAGCTACTTCTATTTGGGCAGAAAAGGGAATTGTGCATGCTCAACAGGACTTTGTTGTGGCAGGGTGATGGCAATCAAAGGCATCTGTTTGATGTGTACTGGGTCTTCTGCTGTGAGACTGTTAAATTCAGACCTCAAGACTCACACTTTTTGTTAATAATGCATTATTTAAAGAATAACTATTGGGTATAAGCAAACAGAATGTAAACAATTCAGTGCCCTAAATCACTTCCTCCATTTCTTAATTATTTTGCAATTTCAGTTTCTCAGAGGACTAGATTAAAGAAAAAAAGAAGAAGGAAAAAAAAGTTGATTACATTTCAGATCTGCTGTCTTAAAAGGAAGAACTTCTGTGCATGCATTTGTTCAAAGGCTGGAAAAGGAATTACCATTTTGGAGATACTTACACTGAGCTATTTTTTCATAGCAGGCATCCTGCACATGGAAAAGTATGTGAAACTACATTTAGCATGAAGCCATGTAAACTGTAAAATCTTAAAGGCTCCTAATTTCAAGATGAAGAGAGTTAAATTATAGATTCTAATAGTATCTATAAATACTTTATCACTCTCTGAAATCTTTCTGTTTGCCTTTGTTCCTTATGTCTTTCTCTGTAACTTCTTTCCTTTCTACTATCCCAGTCCTCTCTGTTCTTCAGAGTGCACTAATTCTTTTAACATGTGCTAATAATATGAGCACATTGCCTTAGGCCTCAAATTTACAACCCAGTAATTTCAAGATCTCATTGAAGGTTTACCCTTCTTTGTTTTAAATGTTCCCATGGACTTAGTTACGCAAGGTTACTTCAAAACGCTTTTTCTCTGCTTCCCTTGAGACTCTCTTTACCCAATATAATATTGGCCCTGTTTCTGTTAACAACATTTAACTCTTTTTAGGATGAATGAAGTTTATATGTGAGAAATATTTAAAGGCTTTCAAATTTTATTCAGATCTGAATTTTCTCTATGTTAAATATAGCCCCCATATTTAGTTCATTTAAAATTCTGTGTAATAGCTTTGTTTTTTTTTTCCTATACCTAGTGCCTGACTCTCCCCTCTGCTATACTACTTTTTAATGATTTTAAATTCCTGTTGCAAAATGATCTACATAGGCCCAGATTTATTTTTCTGTTCTGTGCCTGACATAGGAAGCAGGGGAGAGAGGAGGTTGAGCAAAGGACAGGAAGCAGGGGAGAGAGATGAGAGCAAAGGACAGCTTATGCTGAAATTAGATTTGGCTTCATTGTGAAATAAGTTGTGCTTGATGATGTTCACAGTCCTTTTTATTTTTACAAGACTGATATTACACTTTTTGCATTTCTGTTTTATGTTTTTCTGGGACAACTTAAGGGTTTTCTGTGGTTGAATTGGAACAACAATTTTTTCTTGATAAAATAACACACAGCAAAATTGTTATTGTGCTTCAGAGAAGTGTGTTCCATCAGCATGTATCTCCCTAGTTCTTCCTAAATATGTTGTTGTATTCCTGCCTAAGCAAAACTCTGGTTCTGATTTGGGGGTTCAAAATGAAAATTAAGCATCTGTAATGTAAGTGTGCTTCTACTGTTGACTCCTGCTATAAAAACTAACAGTATCTAATTTTAATTCTCCAAGTAAAATCTTTAAGTCTTCAAAACATTTTAATATCAGAAACTGTTTAATTCTCCCTAAAGCACAGTATCTAGAAAATATTTCTGATATAAACAATTTATCTGGTGATGTGAAAGTTCACAGGAGCCGCTGTGGCCCTAATTTCACGAAGCATCTTGAAACCAGAAGCCCAGGTCTGTCCAAACCCGTTTAGCTACAAGCCTGTGCCAAGCAGTGAAGTCGAGGTGATTGTTGAGTCTGATGATCCCAGGATGCCTCTGCCTTCAAGCCTGCACCTGACTGCTCTGCCTGGCCAGGCAGCTGCTGTGGGTCATGGTTTGCTCCGTGGTGATCAAGGGATGGTCTGATCCTTTTCAGTTGCTTTCCAGTCCTAACTGGAAAGGTGTATTCTGCAAGAGCAAGTGGCATTTGTAGACCTCCACTGTTTGTCACCATCAGAGCAGGCAGCTGAGCTATAGCTGACCTGTGTTCTGCCATTCTGTATTTCTGGAGCCATTTCTCAGGACATACTGGGTCTTATCTCTGGCTTGCTGCCACAGGGAGTGTGAATTCATGGAGTCTTTCAACTTTAACAGGTTCTGAGTCAGGGCTGTGAAGTACCTCGTTGTCTTAGAATTTCCTCATTTGCACCACACTGGACTTTATTCAGAGGTTACTGCTAAGACAATTGGAAGTAAAAGCAGCAATGCCAAGTCTAGTCTATTGCTATAATGGCCATTGAAAGACTATAATAGCAAAGGATGGATGTATATAAATATTTGGTGATGTATACAGGTAATTTTCATTAGCACTGAAATAGTGTGTTCAGAGAGATAAGACAAAAACCGTATAAACAGAAAAACAATCAAATGGGATATGGATGTCATGCACCATCCCCTTCCAAAGTACAGCATCTTTGTGGTTTAACTGCAATGCTCTTTGAAAGAACGAGTACCAGTGCAAAGATCATTCGAGATTAGCTCTGTAAAAGTGTATTACCATAAAAGGGATCATCCATGTCACAGAGAAGCAGTCTCAGAAATAATCCAAGAGAGTAAATTTGAATACTTGCCTCATTTTTATCTTGACAAAATGTTTTTACCTTTTGAACCTGGTATTTGTTTATTCTGCCTGCGTGCTCCTATCTTCTAGGGTTTTGATAAACCTCCAGCATGGGAGAGTGAGAAATTAATGTGTTTCACTTCATCTTCTCCCTGAGGTCACAAGGGAGGGAACAATAACAGTCCTAGGCAGAAATGAATTTCATTAAAAGGAACCTAGTTAACCTATTGCAAGTTATTATTTCTAATACCTACCTTGGTGTGATTTCATGAATTTTGCATGTGTGTGCTGTTTGAAATAGAGGTGGAGGATTGAGCAAATAGAAAATACTAGTACTATATTATTAGTACTTATTTAAGACAGAATAAAACTTACTGTGGGGGAAGGGACTAGAAGTGAAAATAGAATGGTGCCCCAGATTTTCTCATATGATTGTATTATTGGGTATTTGCTTGCCCTGGGTGAGAGTTCATAAAAAGGTGGAAGGACAGAGAATATGTGTCTATGTGCACATAAGATTCCTAGAAAGAGTATTTGACTGGTGACTGCCCTTATGTCCATGTATGTTCACATTGCTTTGTTAGCCAATTTTTACACTCTCACGAGTGGAAACAGATTTTATTTCCTATTAAATTCCCAGAAATATGACAAAAATTTGTTGAAAACAATAGTTTTCCTATTTTATCTACAGTAGAAATTTTCTCCTTTTGTTGACAAGCATAAGCAATGGATGCTCAATTTGCACCTAAGTTCTATTCAGCAATACTGAGAGTAGTTTCACTGCTGTGCCTGGTGCTTATTGTTGATTAACGCTTTTCTCTTCTGCGTAAAAAAAGCCTCACACTAAATGGCATTTTTTTAAAATATGCAACTGCACTTTGTTTGCCTGTGCAAAATGTGAAATACAATGCCAGTCTTCACTTGAATGCTGCACTGTGATCTGCAGAAATTGCAAAACTTAATTACTTTTACATTTTTGGTTTGTTTTTAATATTCGCCAAAATATGCCAGAGCACATAAAATCTGCTGTAGAATTTGGTTTGAAGGGCTCGAAAGGAGTGCACAGGTGCTGCTTGCACAACATGCACAAGTCAGATCTGTTGTAAGTGATACTTTTATAAACCAGGACCTTTGAAAAGTAGAATATTGTCTTTAAAACAACCACATGGCTGTACCTAATAAACTGTGGTAGGGCTCAGTACTTTTATTAGCTAATTAAACATTTGCTGTTTTGAGAGAAAGGCTTTTGGAGTGAACACAGATGCACACACCTGAATTTATAACGAAATTCATTCTGTATTTTTCCCATGTTGAAATCAGGCACATCTGGGAGTGGGTGGGAGAATGTGAAAAGCAGCTTTTCCAATTGCTTAAAAAGAAGCTTGAAGTTTATTTTTTGAGTGAAGTGGTTAGTTTAGGAGGGAGCTCAGCAAGTTCTGAGCTAGACAGGTTTTCCCATTGGTTTACTGAACCTGAAAGAGACACTGATTTATAGGAAACGTGTCTTGCAAGTTCCAGTTCTTGGCTTTCCCTAGATACAAGTGTCATAACACGCACTTCTTACTAAATAAGACCACCATCTGCAAACATACCCCTGTGGAATTTCTTAGGCATCCTACAGAAAAAATGTACTTTTGGGTATATCTTCCCTTAAAATAAAGCTTTATCTCCAGAAGCATCACTTAATCATTTGGCTAAAAACCTGCGTGTTCTTTGTAAAATTCATGAAATAGAAAACAAAATCTGAATAAACGATAACCTGCTGAGCCACTTACATTCACTGTTGTAAATGAAGCTCTAACTTTGTTTTTTATCACCAACAGACAAACAACAGAAAGGTGAATTTGCCTTAGAGGGCTACACCATCAGAATGAATAATAGCCTTCGGAAGGATACGAAGAAAGATTGTTGTTTTGAAATCTCTGCTCCAGATAAGCGCATTTATCAGGTTGGACTTTTTTATGTTGACTTGAAATTTAATTGACAAAGCTGTTACAATTCCAGTTAGTGAATTAGCATTTCCAGTGAAACAACTGTCACTGATATCTTAATGAAAAAAGGAAACCCTAGCTTGCACGTATTTAATATTCATATATTAGGAAAAAAAAATCTGATTAAACGTATGTATGTACATGTTCAAATATTATCTTTTTGGTCAAGAGCAAGGAAATCTATCATCTTTATCTATTGGTCATTTCAATATTACCATTTTAATATCTATTGTATAGTGTGTCTGTGTGATTTCTTGGATGAATTAAATAGTAAAAAACGTTAAAATATGTATCAGTGTTAAATACATATTGTATTGGTCATGGCTTTTCAAGGAAAACCTACAAAAAGGCACATATCAGCTGTGCAATTCAGAGATCTATCAGCCAGACATCAATATGGAATGTAAGTTTAATAAGTTTTAAATATCTGAGATTGCGGTTGAAAGCCAGTTAATTAAGCTGTCAGGTAGTGTGTTGGAGTCTGACAAGAACATTTTTAAGAAAACTGTACCCAGCAGTCTAAAGAAATTCATGGGTGTCTTCTAATTGTCAAGGGCAAATTTTGTTCATCAGTTCTGGCTTTGACATTGATGAAGAGAAGCAGCTTTTTTCTGCACAGCTGCCAGCTGCTGATCAGAGTTTCAAATCCATCATCCTCTCCTTCAATTACGTAAATTTGTCAAAATTAGCTGTACATTATAAGAAGCATCCTTGCAAGAAAAGTACCAGAAGACATGAAAAGAATGCTAATGGTTTCTCGAGGAAGTGACGGGAATGTTACATTCCCTCTTTTTTATTGCTAATGAAATTGTAGTTGTGTTTTTGACATTACTGCTAGTAGTTATTAATAAACATTTAATAGTTTACAGCTGCCACTCCCAAAGAAGCAGAGGAATGGGTACAGCAAGTCAGATTTGTAATTCAAGGTAAGCCAGCCAGTAGAGCAGTTGCCTTCATTGCCAATACTGCTTAGTGACAGTCGTTCTATCCATTTACTTGTCTGTCATGTTAATACCTGTAGGATTCCCACATGTCCAAGTTTTGAGTAGCAAGTCCTAATTTTCAATTGTATACAGCTTTTATATGACTTTTCTCTTTCTTCAAGATTTTTGCTTTTCTCCCAGAATACTATTTAGCTTGAAAGCTCTCCCTTATATAAGCTCCTTCATATAAACTCTTTCTTACCCCTTGAACAGTGTAAAAAAACAATAAGCAGAATGTACTGGAAGGAGCAGGTCATAGAAGAATTATTTTCATTTTGCATAAATTTCTGCTTAGGCATTCTTTTCCACTAGATGTTAACTTTTTAAACCACTGTTACATAGATATGGGATCTAATGCTGTTCCTGAGGAGGAGGAAGAGGAATATGATGATGTTGGACAAGCGAACAGTGGCCTGATAGATGATAGCATTTATGAAGAAGTTAAAGGTATTATTGAATTCTTTCTAACTGTGTGACTTGTGATCATTTTGTCTTCTCTTCTTCTAGTTTGATAACCCTGAGTGGCTTAAAGGAAGTGAGTAAAGTAGCATGATGAATAAGATACTTTTAGATTTCAGATTTTAGTATGATATTCAAAAAAAATGTCTTCAGTTCTGAGTGAGAGAACAGTTTTCTTTAGCAAGGCATCAAAATAGCACACAATGTGTAAAAGTGAACTCAGGGGACCTTCAGCTCATTAACATTTTCTGGTATGCAATTTTTTTAAATTAAAAAATTGAAAAGCCTTACAGCTTTTTCCAGGAACATGCCCATTATTTCTTTTCTTTATTCATTTTGGCATTTGTATTAAGCAGAAGTTCTCTATCGTTCCAAATGTTACCAGCTTCTGCCTAATACATGGTATTACAATCCTGCAAGAAAGCAATGTGTTTGTTTGAAAAGACTCTGGAAGTGAACTGCAAGGAAAGCAACATGAGTGTTGACACTGTTCTGTTTCATGTTTTCCAGCATGGCTATGATGATACTGAAACTTTTTACTGTGGATTTTCCAATGTGGTCGAATGATTATGCCTTTAAATGTCCAACTGTATCTGTCAGATGGCTAAACAAAGAAAGAGAGCTTGGCAAAAGTTCTTGATTATAGACATTCAAGTACTGGGAGAAAGCTTGCTGTTCTTTATTAAATTTTAAGAAGCTGAAAAAAAATCAATTTTTCAGTTATCATTAGTTAACAAGTGATATGACAATTAATAATCACTTTGTATGAAATAGAGTTCTATACCCCTTGCTGTTTGGAGCAGTGCAATTATCAGCAATAATCTGAGAGGAAAAATTAGTTGTTTCATGTGATGCTGACTAATCTTCTGTATCTATTAGGTAGAATTTCCTGACCACTGGAGAAAAGATCATTTTACACTTTGTCTTGATTTTCAAATTAAGGTCATTTCAGTGAATAAAGGGTGAAAAAAACAAGTGTCTCATGAAAATGAGTATCATAAAATTATAAGATATTAATTTATATATCTTTAGGAGCTGTTTTTTGGGTTGTTCCATATCTTTGAATTGTACCTAGATTACTTCACCACATAATGCATGTTCTGCTGAAGTGACATGCAGTGTGTCATGCATGCTGAAAAACTCTCTGCAGTGAATATAAAAACTACATTACTGGGCTTAATTTTATAGCTACAAGATACATCCAAACCTTATTACAGTGCTTTTTGGATGTTGAGGTTCTTACAGAATGAGGTCTTGTGTGCTTGCTTATGCTTTTGTTAAAGAAGCTCTACATATATCCTGGGATGAATTACTCTTTTTTGAGCTTCAGTTACCTTACCTGTTCATTTGAATGCCAGATAGTAAGTAGATCTGGAGCAGTTACACATAAAATACCCGGAGAAGGGCATTGGTTAATACAGATTTTGAGTTCTTTGCTTTGAGCTCTGTCTTCAGTGAATTGCTGCCTTGGTGTGATTCTGTAGGAATTTAGAGTATTTTCACTTACATCCCATTTTTGTGAGTTTTCTGGGAGCCGTTATCTCTAATGTGGCTAATAAACCTGAAATGTAAAAACATCACAAAGAAGGGGTAGTTCAAGAAATTTAGTTTCAGTTTTTAGTTAATTTATTTCCCTGTGATCTTGGAGTGTGCTTCATTTTCATATTATCAAGTAGAGATTATCTTCTTTTATCTCATGCTTTTTCCATCTTGTCTATTTGAATTGTGAACTTCTCAGGAAAGACCATTTTACTTCTTAGAGTGGAGCTTTTAGTTTTGACATAATTAAGTAAAAATAAAGCATAAGTTTGCAATAGGTTTTAGGTGATTATTTAGGTCCTTATATCTTCCATAAATGTGCTTTAATAATCATATGCTTTACAGACTTATGACTCTGAAGCCTTAGAGTAGTCCTCTTCTTAGTTCATGTCATATTGAAGCGTGTCAGGTGAAATGCTGGCTGACAAACCTCACAGGAGTAGGCCTTATTTTTTTCTTGTGTAGCTGTTCATCTAAACTTGATGGTAAAAGAGTACATTCCATTTTGGTTCATCTCTTTTAATTAGACCTGATTGGTTACATTTAATTACTCTTGGCTCTCTTTGCTATTTTCCCAGGTAAGTGAATTACACTTTCTTCCTTTCATGGTCAAAGGTGGAGCATCATTATCCCTGCTGTTACCTGGCATAATAATACAGAACAAATAAGAAATCTGGAATGCCTGGTAGGAGAACAGAAAAAAATTATTTGTACAGCTGCAAAGCTATGCTAAGCTCTGGAATGCAGAAGGCAAACATGCTAGATCCTTGTGAAGAGAGAGAAGAAATTAATCTCCACTTTGTTTTTATCCTCAAAGCATATTCATGTTAGAGGATTCTAATCCTCTGTTTTCACAGATCCACTAGCTTTATAAATATTGAATTTCAGGTGCATAGCTCATTGTACTGTGTTATCATTTATTTGGTTATAATTTGCATTTTCTCAAGTAAGTAAAATTTTGCATTTCTGTGGTTTTCCAGTGTTTTTATGCCAGCATTTCAGAAGAAAATTAAGCCAGTTCAGTTGATAATATTTGGTTTGGTATTTGAATAACAAGTTTTTGTTTTAAAAAAAGCATATTGATATTTTTGCATGGTTTTGAAAATTGGGAAATTTTGAGAACTGTGGCAGTAATCAGGACTGACACTGTATTCTCTAGCTATCTCATTGCTTAGCTATTTTTTTTTCTCCTGCTAGTGACAGGAGACAGTGTGGATGAATTTTCCTGGCAGAAGCTGGATATGTTCAAACCAGTATCCAGAATGCCAACAGACTATTAGCCTAAAGCACAGATTTCAGTGGTATACACCATGTACTGTCTGCTGGCAGGCTGATAGTTGGGAGGGGTACAAAGAGATGTAGGAAATTTAATCTTTTGATCTGTTAAGTCACTTTCTTCTTTAATAGCCCGTACAAATTCATATTTACCATGGAAGGATAATTTTCATGGTTCTCAGTATTAGTCAGTGTTTTGCTGTGGTTATTCAGGTAAAGTAAAAAAACCATCAGAACTTTCAAAGAATTCCCAAGTTGTAAAACTTCCCTTGGAAGATTCTTCAGGAAAAGAAATCTTTATGCTGTCTTCAGCAAACTAGTCTTTAGTCTTTTTGGTTTTTTAATAAAATCGTGGAGGAAAACTTGGCTAAGCAAAATGTAAAATTTCGTTAATAAAGGACCATTTTTCTTAATTAGCTATTTATTTTCTGCCTTAGTCACTATATATAATTTTGCAGTCCACAGCTGAATGTTACAAGCTATAACATAGCTTCTGAAACTGTAGTATTAAATAACTCTGTGTTCTGGGTGGAGCTAAGTTGATGCATGGAGTTTCTAGTTTAGTGGGATTTTAAACAATGGAGTTGTCCTTGTCCTAAAACAGAACATGTACCAGCTTTAAAGTTATTCCCGTCTGTTACAGCCCTTGAAGACAGAATTTTTTTATTAACTTGAGGTTTCAGTGACATAGTTTTAAGGGCCTTTAGTATTGTCTTCTGTGGTTTCACATCTGTGTGAAGCACATACCCAAAACTGCAGTGCCAACTACTGCCTTCCCCCTTAATCCTGTCTTCAAACTCAGCTCAGTTTGTGCGCTGTCTACCACACTCTGGCCCAATAGGAAAAAAGAGGTGTTAATCTAAGCTAACATCTTAATTTCCAGTTTTGTGTTGGCTTTTTTTCTTTTGTTCTCTTTCTCCTCACAAACTTGCATTATAGCAGTACTTTCCATGCTATGCAGTGTAATTTCCATTAAAATGATTCTAAAGATAAGTTTTGCTTCTTATTTTGGTGGTGCTTATTTGCTTCATGGAGGTAAAACTCCTTTTACAAAGCCCTTACAGAGCGGATAAGGTTGTAAATCCTGAAGTACTGTAATGTGACACATGACTGGCATTGGGGCTTTGTGTCATCTCTTCTTAGCCTGCCCATAACACAGAAAACTTCTGGGTGAGAAGGAGGTGAGGATGGTGAGATTCAGTGCTGTGATGATCTCCAGCCGATACAACTTGCATCAGTTCTTAGTTTTTGGTAAATTAAACTTGAGGATTGATTCAATCTCTGGTTGAGCACAGGAGGATGCAATGGAAACCTAGTGTTTGTCTTTTGATTCCTGTTATCAGTCTTCTGCCAATCTGTTTGGTCAAACTCAGGTTTCTGGGCAATTTGCAGTGTAGTTGGAAGTTTAGGTAGGGAAACTCTGTAACTAAGGCAAAGCTCAGGGAAAAGTAAGAAATGTCTTAACTTTCATGTAATGAGAAATGTGCTGTGCAAAAAGCCACTTCAATTTGTTTACTTATTTTAAACAAAGCATTTAAAATAGTTTAAAAAATTATATTGATGTTGTTTCAGAACATTTCTGACATTGAATATGAAGGTAGACAATGAACATCCTGTTTCTTTCTTATGATTGTCTCTTTAAGCAGCTTTCATGGTTTATTTTTTTCTAACAGTAAACTGCTGCAGTTAGGCAGCATAACAATACCATCTTCATCCTTTCTTCTTGCTGGACTGCTACAGTTTTGAAGAAGCAACTTCTTTTATGATGTTTACCCTTTTCATGAGCATGAGGGTGGGGGAGGGAAAAGAACATGTTCTCTGATTTACCTCCTCTTGGAAAGAAGTAAGGATTATCTAGTGGAGCTCGAGTGTAAATTTAATCTGTCAGTCATGAACACTCATGGCATATATTTGTTTTCTCAAGATATAATGTCATATATATTGACTTCTTGACACTAGAATTGAAGATTTCACAGCACTGTGTTAATGAAAATTCTTTTTCCAGATACCTTTGCTGCTTACAGGACAGTCAGGGTATGTGGGCCAAAACACAGTGTTTGGTGCCAAGCAGTCCCAGGTGTGCATTACAGCTGAACAATCAGTTCCTAAAACCAGTAGGCTTAAAGAACTGTTAATTTGCCCTTGCAAACCAGAAGAGTAGGTTTAAGTCAGCAGAGACATGGGTGATTATGGAGTCTGAGATGTTACCTGTGATCATTGCTGCTAAGTCATTAGATTACATATCTTGGCACATGGTCCAAATTCCCCGCGATGTTTATTGCTTGCCTTCGGTAGTTAGGGAACTCTTTAGTTCTCGTCCAGAAGTTGTATATAATGCTGATGTGCTGTCACTTTTTTTTCCACAGAAAGAATTCTAAGTGCTTTTAATTAGCAAATGATTTCAAAGTATAATATATAAGAAGGGTCAGGAATAATTGAAGTTGAAAAAACTTGTGTGTAGGATCTGCATTTTTGAGGACAGCACTAAAGCTAAGTTTTCGAAGTAATTTCTGAAAGTTTTTTTGAATAATTTCCATGAAAATACCTTTCAGATTCAAGAACACGGCAATGGACTCTTTTAAAACAGTGAGGATTCTACAATATTTTTTTCCAAAACTATAATCTCAGAGTTCTTAAGAAGTATTTTTCACTTGTTTAGCCAACATATTATTGTATAAATTGAGTATTTTTGCACATACTTTCTTGCTAATAGGTGAAGTACCAGAATGAGGACAAGGGGGTGCTACAGTGGTCTTACTCATCTGTAATTCAAAAGCAATTAAAGTAATACAAGAACAGTGAAAAGCAGATGTGAACTATGAATTAGTGTAGAGAGTAATAAAGGAAGAAATTTATTTTTCAGGTCCAAGATGTATTGTTTTGTTGTCTTGATCACTGGGATTTGGAATCTGCTAAGTGTCAGACATGGAAATGATTGAAAAACAATCTCTTAACTGGATATTGTTGAATGCCAGCAGCTCTGATGAAATGGAGCCGTGTCAGAATTCTGTCACTCTGGGTTTTGAGGCAATACTCTTATGGGATTTATATTTGCCTTGAAGTTATCCTTCAGCTAGTACTAAATGTTCACAGAGACATGAGTTACGAATTCAGAAAAATATTTAAAGACATTGCATCCACAAGGTGGTTAGGAACTTGATACCTGGACCTCAGCTTTTGTCTGTGACAAGAGCTTGGGCATAATCTTCAATTACTGTAATTCTACATCTAAAGAGGGAGCCCTTCTTTCCATTGATGTTGGGTGTCAGTGATGGAAGAGGAGGTAAGACAATCTGGTGTAGCTGAAAAGAATGAGATGTCCATTGAGTGGGAAGTGGCAGGTCTTTGTGAGGAAAAATAAGGTTCACAGGCTCTTCTGCATTTCTTTTAAAGTGAGTATAAAGTGGCCGTCTGTGAACAACAGGTGGCCCATAGCTGTCAGAAAGCCTACTGTCCATGGTGCAATTCACCTTCTGCTCCCTCATCACACACACTTCTGCAAAAGTCAGGAGGCCAGTAAAAGTGGAACAATAACTGAGTATTCATATTTAGTCTCATTTGCATGTGAGAGGTATATTGACTGATTGGACTCAGAGTGGGTTTGTCCACTGATTCATACTCTTAGAATAATGTTCTTTATTTATATTTTATTCAGTGATATATCTCTGCTGCGGAACATTTGGTCAGTTGCGAGATTCAAAGCAGTCAATTACAGTATCTACAATAAATGGAAAGTGTGGGCTATTAAGGATAGCTATTTGTTCTTCTCTCTTGGAACTGCATGAGAAACTTCATAGTTTCAGGCTTCATAGATTTCAGATTTTACAGGTGGAGAAAATAGAAGTGATTTTCCTAATGTTGTGGTCAGCTGTTAGAATTCATTGAAGGAGTTCATATGGGAAAGGCTGTGTTTATCAAAGTCTCACGTTAGCAAATGCTGGATTTTATTTATGTATTTCAGACTTTAAAAGAGAAGTACCCGAAAATCCAATCAGACCAAAAACCTAAACCAAAGCCGACAAAAAATACACCACTAAAAAAACCTGTTGTCTAGTGGAATTTTAAAACTTACTTGCTTAAAATTAGAAGACATATGAAAAATGGAAGTACTTTTAATCATACTTTTCTATGTTTAAAGAACTCCTTCAAAAAGTAATTAGCTCACAAATTATTGAAATGAATTTACTTATGGAAAGATGTTTTATTGCAGGTACTGGTCAGTAATTTTGATTCTGTTTTCAGTGTACCAGCATTAAACAATGACTCTATTGATTTGTAAAACCAGTCTGATGTGAACAGTATGTGACAGAAACTATTTGTTATTAAGAGATAGAATCCTGTCTCAGAAAAACTTGTCATTGTGTCAAGAAAAAAGTCACACAAAGTAATTTTATTTGTATCATAGTTTTTAGTGTTGATTCTGTTTCTGGCAGCTGGCTTCATGTTAAATGTGAACAAAGTTTTGTTATGCATGCATGTCTTCAATGGGTTGTGGACCCAAAGTATTTTCTTTTGAAAGCAAAGTTTTCTATGGTGGCACTGTTTTTATTTAATTAAGAAGCAGTGGAATACACTTTATGCAAGCATTCAGAGAAAATGTCTTGTTATGTGAGATAGGTTATTAAGTATAAATTTGAGGAGTTGCTGCAGTTTATTGAGTTAGAAGTAAAATGTAAATTTTATTATATATATTTATGAAAATAGAAATAAGTATTGGGTCCGTTCTACTGCTTAGGTATAAATGTGATAAATACTATATAGATAGATCAAAGAACCTTAATTTTTTGAATTTGTGATGAATGACTGCATATCAGGCTATTAAAACCATTAGATAGAATATTTTGAGAAACGAGCAATCAGAGGTTATATGGTGCCTCAGGCTATCGCTTCTCAACTTTTCTGGTTTCCACAAGGTAGCTATTAAAGAACCATAATTTGTACAACTGAATTCTCAAATAAGACCCAGCAAGGTGGGCTCTAAAGGCTGAATTAATCATTCTGTTACTGTAGATACAAATATCTGATTTGAATTTTTCAGCCTTAAGAAATGAATCAGCATAAATCCTTCTGTAAATGTCTTTTCCTTTCAGTTTGCTACTCACTTTTCTTCCCACTCTCCTCAAAATGGAGGCATTGACCAAAGAAAATACTACCAATTAACCAGAGCTTTGTGAATTTTTCTGGCTGTATGCATGTACATCTGATTTGTTTGCGTGTTGCAATGTACTGTGTTTGCAATAGATGTCATATTTAGTTTCACATATATAAAGCAGGTAATGCAGGAAAAGGCTGCTTGCTTCCTTGTCTTGGCTGCTGCTCCCTGGGCTGGGTACAAGTTTTTGAAAGAAACAGGATGGGTGCTTGTAGGAAAGGAAAATGGTTAGCAGGGTCCAGCTCCTGGACCACATGGGGGACCAGGCAGAGAGGGCAAGATGTTTCAGTCTGCTGTGCCCTAGAGGCAACAGAGGGATGATCCAGGGAAATGCAGGGTGCAGGCACACAGGTAAGCTTCAGCAGCAAAGGGCAGAATCTTTTCTTACGAAGTTGGAAGAGACTGAGGAAAGTTTTTTGGCAAGTCAGTGAGATTTGTTTAAATGGCAAGATAGGAGGACAGTCTTCTTATCCAGAAAAGGGATGGTTGTCACAGTGGATACTTTATTTCAGTCCTTTTTTTGAAGTCTTAACTTTTCCTCTGCCTAAAAACTCTGTGGTTTAATAAAAACTAGTTTAGGATCTCTGGTATTTACAATATCCTTGACGAAGATGTTCCAATACTTCCATCTTTGGGTTGTGGAAGTGTTCTGTCTTAGCAGTCTGTAACAATTATTCTGTCCTTGAATCTTAACATAGAACTGCGGATTAAAGGAAGGAATTGCATTTTCAAAAGAAGGCATTATCTACCGGAAAGCCTGTGGATCCTAGCGTGAGGGTCGTGCTTCCGTTGTCTTAAAACATACTAACTGAATTTATCTTGTTTGCATACCTCTCTCAAATTCTACTTCCTTAAAATTTAAGAAGAAATATCGGAAATACTTTGCAGTGAGGATGGTGAGGCATTGGAGCAGGTTGTCCAGAGAAGTTGTCTGGAAGTGTGTTAGGGTGGGTTGTGTGCAGCATTGAGGAACCTGATCCAGTGGAAGCTGTCCCTGCCCATGGCATGGGTGTTGGAATGAGATGATCTTAGAGGTTATTCCTAATCCAAATGATTGTATGATTCTCTGATAAGAAGTGACGCATTTCCACCAGTAGATGTTGAACCGCAATTTCAGATAATTCAGTTAACAAAAGTTCAAGATGGGTATGATTTTGTTATCACTTCCATACAGGTCATAAAACCTGTATAAACCTGGATAAATTGCCTATCTCAGACATACAGGTAGTGCCTTACAGTGTACCTGGGACTGTGTTGTGTTTCTGGCAGTCCAAAAGCACCATCTTGGAGTGAATTCTAGTAGTATGGAACTCCAGAAACCATGAGTTCTTTTGAGATACAGCTGCATGCCAATCCCACACTGACCTAGGGAGCTGCCTGGGGAGCAGTTGTCATCTCCTGCATATGAATTATTGCCCTGTCCCAGTGTCCTACCTCTTCTCTCTGAGGTGCATTGTGGTTTGTGGTGTGTAGGGCTAGTAAGATCTGACATCCAGGGTGGTGGCTCCCAGTATGGACCTAATGTGTGAGAATTGAAGAATGGGATAGCATTTGTAGCGGTTCATATGGGACTGTTATCCCAAATGTGGTACTTGTAAACAGTCTGCATTGCAACTATAATTTTCTGCATATTTCTGATTTAACCTGATACTACTGAATCATAGCAATAACAGTTTCACTTCATTTCATCATTTTAGTTGGAGAAAGGATTTAGTGTAGTTGACATAATTTTGTTTAATGGCCTGGCCCATAAACAGTGGAAAAGAGCAGTAGTGTGGGTTTGTTATTTTCAATGAAAATACCCAAAGGGTGAAAACTGCTGAATTTTTTTTTGTCAGTGTGCAGTTAGTGATCAACACAGGGAATGCAAAAATGTCCTGTTATAACATTTTTAAAGGAGTTACAAGAGAAGCATCTGGGAGCCAGACTTTGCTTGTGGAAACATGCCAACAACTGTATTGTGTTTCATTTCACTGACATGAGCTATGCCTTGCCTTTTGTCCCTTTTTTAAGTTCAGGAATCATACTATAAATTTGAATACATTAACCTTGCAGATTATTATAGGATATTATGTGGTTTAAGCAAGATGCTTTATGAATTGTGTGTATGTAAATTTTATGTCAAGTCCCATTTGTCATAATTAAGAATATGTAGTTTTCAGAAATGGCTTTTAAATTTAAGACTTGCTGCTGATCAATGATTATGAGAAACTTTACTTGACATTTACAGACTTTTTCTATCATATAAATTTGAGCTTGAGAAATATAACTGCTGTACATGGTTGTCAAATAACACTGTAGTACAGAGTTATACAGTATAGATTAGTTAATTGAATATTTGATTGCTAAATGTATTTACATTGGGAACTATTTATACTTTCTATGTAGATTTTAATAGCCACCACATTTATTTTAACAAAACATTTTAATTATAAGGTTTATAAAATGTCATGTTGAACACTTAAATTATTTACATAGCTAAGAGCTATTACAGGTTGAGAGAACAAACAAATTCATTTTAGTTACAGTGAATTCATATAAATCTTTATTATGTTTAGAAGAATATTCTTATGTACATGCCACACATATTTAGGCCAGCAATCTCTAGCACAGATTCCTGTGAAACTACAATAGAACCATGGAATAAACTTAAAAATTATTTTTGTTTTGTCCCTTTGAGAAAGTAATTTGCATTCTGTCCAATAATTTCAACTTTTTTTTTTTGCTAGGGTGATGGGGAACAGAGAAGGAAGCATTTTTTGCTCATCAGACAAATAATTAGATGAGCATGTAGAAACATTAAAATCCAAAAGATTTTCCTCTACATTGTTGAGACCTGTTAAGAGTAGAGTTATAAAATATTTTATTCTTTCTTTAAATGTTTAAGTATGGATTTATGTAGGATGCCTATGGTCTCAATTTGGGATGCCAAAATTGAGGCTTTAGAAACAATTTTAGAAGTAGAGCCAAAATTGTGCTTTTGTTGAAATTTAGCATGAAACTTCATCTTCAGAGATGCTTCTGTTCAGGTGTGGAAGTTGTTACCTAATGTCTTGATCAAAAAAATAAAGGTAAGATTTAAAAATTACCTAGTAAGACTTAAGGAATTTGTACTGAGCTGTATTTTGAAATCACTTATGAAATTTTCACCTTCTCTGATGGCCCATCAAACAGTTTTTTGATTTCTGAGTTTAATATGTTTTGACCAGTTCACTCAGCGTATATGATTAGACAAATACTTGATTTCTGACAAAAAAATCCCGTGACAGTGACTTTATTTGTAAATACAAAGTGTCTGTGAATATGAAATTGGGAAATCAGTGAATGAGTTTCTGGAAGTGGATCTCTAGAATTTCTTTTATTCTTCATTATAATCATTGTGTGCATGTCCACGATGAACTTGCTTGTGATGACCTTTATCTTTTCTCTTGAGAAGAATTACTATTATCAGGTCTTTCTTTATGAGGAAATAGAAAGGTCAGTGCAAAAGCCATCTCGTATTTCTATGCAGTGCACATTGCACTTTGGCATATTTATATTGAATTTTATTAATAATAATTATATAATTTTGTCAAATAAATGTTAATATCCCAAAATTAGGCATTCTACATGTGTGACAGTGTTCACAGGGGTCTTAGGATGAGGGAAGAGACAAGGATCTGACTTCATGTTTCAGAAGGCTTGATTTCTTATTTTATGATATATATTACATTAAAACTATACTAAAAGAATAGAAGAAAGGATTTCATCAGAAGGCTAGCTAAGAATAGAATAGGAAGAATGATAACAAAAGCTTCTGTCTCAGACAGAGAGTCTGGGCCAGCTGACTGTGATTGGCTGTTCATTACAAACAACCAACATGAGCCAATCACAGATGCACCTGCTGCATTCCACAGCAGCAGATAACCATTGTTTACATTTTGTTCCTGAAGCCTCTCAGCTTCTCAGGAGGAAAAATCCTAAGGAAAGGATTTTCCATAAAAGATGTCTGCGACCAACGAGCTTTCCCCTGGTAAATACTCCTGCTTTTTCTAACTTCTTTCTATCTCCTCTCCTCCAAAGCTTGCTATTGGTGTAACTGAGATTTGGCATGGTTCTCTTTCTCCTAGTTCTGTCAGACTAGCAATTTTTTTTCCTACTTTAACTTTGAATTGAAATACTCTTAATTCTTTTGCATCTATGCTACCCCCCCCCCCCCCAAAAAAAAAAAAAGGAATGTAGAGTATGTAAAAAGATTTAGAAGATTCTGTTTGGTTGGATTTGATTTGGTTTTAATCAGAGATTTTAGATTATTTGTTGTTTGGAAGACTAGTGCAAGGAAGTGGCCAGCCAAATTGAATTGAGCTGTCACTCAAAACATGACTGAAGATTGCTTATTTGCAAGGAGAGCTCCAAGCAGGAAGCTGAGTTCATGAAATCTTAATATAGTCATAACTGGAACTGGGAATTGCCTGACCTCTGTGGATTATTCAGTTGTCCCTGTGAATATATTCTGTTTGGTCATTCAGGTGACTAAGAATATTTTTCCTCCCATTTTGACAGTTTTTTCTTAAAATCTGAAGGGCCCTTATGAAGCCCTGGAACAGCCACTTTCATACTAACAACTTCTGTGTTTGGTAATTGTACAAAATTGTGGGATCTGAAGAGGATGTTGGCTGTGACTGCAGAATGGGGCAAAGGCAGGCAAGCAAAGTTACTGGAATATTTGGTACTGGGGGAAGGAAAAAAAAAGAAAGAGGAAAGGTGTTAACATATATTTAGGTCTCAGCAAGTAGAAAAGGTAAGTAAAGCAAAGTAAAGGATTCTCCTAGATTTCATGAAAATTGGTGAAAGGCTCACAGTAAAGTGTGAAGATCCACTTTGCAGCAACTATGGATGACCTTGCCAAAAATGTCTTTTTAATTTTTTTTTATTTATTTTGTGTGTGTGAGAGTAGCTGTTTTTCCTCCAGAGATGTGCTCTTTGATAACTTGTTTCTTGTTTTTTCCAGAAAAATAGTGAGAGGCCAAAAATATCTTTCAGCTTTTAAAAATGTAATTTTTAAAATCCATTGTGCTACTATAGTTCTTGTGAATTCCTATGTGTGCGGTAATATAGGAAAAATGTGGTGTCTTTTTCACAGATGTATTTAGAAAGATACTTTTTTTCTCTCAAACAGTTCTCCAAATGTACTAATTTCTTTCTGTTACTTCTCTCTGTTATTATTCTTCATAGCAACAGTTATATGATTCAAATGTTACTCTGTTCAACACTAGAGAATCACAGCCATAAAGTGTATTTGCTAGTTGTCCTTAGTGGGACTGGGAATTTTTTAGTTTACTCTTTAGTTTAGCAAATGCTGTAACTGCAAAATATTTTTCTTAGGAAAGGGATGTTGTGTCTGCTTTTTGGTTTTGGTTAAGCTAGATGTGCTAGGATTCACTGGGTGGTGCCACAGAAAGGTTGTTTTGAGAGAGTTTTTTTCTCCTGAAAATGTCTAAGTGACATTCCACTACTCCCATGTGACTTTTCTCTTGCAGCAGTGATCCTGAGTTAATTTACAATAAAATCTACTAATCTTTTCTGTGAGGATGATAAGGTAACTTTCTCAAGGTCTTCTCAACAGAAGGCAGTGCTTCACTTGTAGCTGAGCTGGCTGGTTTAGTTATTGTTTAGACAACTGGGAGTAACAGTGGTGCACAGTAGCACCTTTTAAAGATAAAAGGAGTGCAACTGAGGGGAAAAAAGTACAGGATTTCTCAAGGAGTACAGGAAGCCTCACATCTGGAGACTTGGCAAGATCTGGACAAAACTGAGTAATTTGAGCTAATCCTGTTCTAGAAAGTCATTAGCTTCAGCTGTGTCATACATGAGCTATTAAAATGCACAGGCCCTTTTAAACTGCTGCTGAACAGTTTAGTGTGGAGTACCAAAAGAGGCCAAATGCTGTTTCCTAGAAACCTGATCTAACTTTCTGAGTTAGAGCAGTGTGTTAGACTGAGCAATTTCCACAGATCCCATCTCTCCCAAAGTTATTTTGTTATTCTAGCTTTTTCACTTTGTAAAGCCAGTGCTACTTATTCAAGGCCATTGAGAAGCCAGGACATTGTTAATATTAATAGCAGTCTTCTGTTACTGTTTACTGCGTGGGAAAAGTGGTGTGTATATTTAACCTTACTTTAGATAATGGTTGTTTTCAGAGAGCTGGTCAAAACTTGTGCAAAAGTGTTAGTTGGAGGTCCCATCCTGTTTAGATGGTGGTATATTTGAGTGAAACCTTTTGCCTCCATCTTGGAGTCAGACTTGGATCACATGTGTTGGGAGAAACTTGGGTTAGGAATTGGCATCTCAGTATGCATACTATGTTTCTTTAAGATGTATTTTTATATTTTTCACAACCCAGAGATCTCTTTCTGTATTCTTTTGGAATACAATTCTGTACTGCCTGTTTCCCATCATATTTCTGAACACAGTGATGACCATTTAGTTAGAAGATGCAACTTCTGCTTTCACTGACATATGTTGATGTCATCTTGTCTGCAATCCCAGTGTTTAGCCTGTGTTTGGGTGACCTGTTTCTATCATTCTGCTTGTGTTGTGGAATTGGTTTTTTTCACACTCAAGTCTGCCACATAGGAATATAACTTTTTTTGTTTGAGCTGTTGGGTGGCAACTAGCTGACCCATAGAAGTATCAATAAAATGTCCTCTCTTCTGTCATGGTAAGAAATTCTCACGTTTATAATCTCTTCTCTAGCAGCCAACTTGTTTCCCACTTCTCTCACTGTCCTGGAGGCATTTTCCTTCTCAAACCATGCACTGTTGTACAGTCAGGTGGAACTTTAATAAAACAAGAGTCTGTCTCCCCCTCTCTGCTGCTCCCAAGAACTCACACTATGCCTAGACAATAGCACCTTCAGCAGCCTTTTTCAAATTGCTTTGTTATTTACACCAGGCTGCTAATGGTGAGGTGAAATGTCAAGAAGCTTTGTGTAAATCTTCCAGTAAACTGCCATGTCCCAGAGGAGCTGGGGGAAAGGGACAGATCTTTGGGAATATAGGAGGATTATCAGAGATGGAGTTTTGCATTTGAAGATCTCTTTGTATGGAGAGATCTCTCTCATATATAATGGGTGGATCTGGAGTCTGAAAGAAGATACCAGAAATGAAAATCCCTGCCATTAAAAATACACAAACCAAGGTAAGTAAGCCTACTAGATTTTCTATGAAGCTGTTTAGGCTAAAACACTCTAAGAGTTTGGGTGAGGTGTACAGGCCTGTACAGGTGAGAATGCTGCAGAGAACCCCATCCCCAAGGCTGGGGAGCACTGACCTCAGGTAAGGCAATTTGCTGGCCCTGCACAAAACAGGGCATTAATACTTATTCCTTTGACCCAGGTGGTCACCAGCCCTCACCACAAATGCTAGCAGAAGATGTCAGTTTGGCCAAATTATGTAAACAATCTTCTTCTTAAATTTTGTGCATTTTTTGCTGATTCTCTGGAAATATTAAATATTTCTCTGAACAAATACTCTTGTTTTTAAAAAAGCCAATTCTTGCTAATTTAAAAAAATGTAGCTGGGTTGATTTATGTTTCTTATTGGAGTAATAATCCATCTGTTATGGGGGGTGGGTCCATTCATAAAACTGTAAATTCTGGAGAGAAAAGATCTTGACTCTTTCCCATGGTGAGCATTTATTTGGGTTTGAGTTTTCTTGTTTGCATTTGTGTGGAGTCTTATTTGGCAGCAAAAAAGCAGCGTGGAGGAGTAATACTCTTGGTGTTAACATATCATTATTTCTTCTATTTTTCTTGGGCAGAACAGTGTAGACCTGTGATACTCAGTGTCATCAGAGTTCATGTACGCACCTGTTTTTTTGCATGCATCTATTCTCCCTGCCAAGTACAATAGTAAAGACACTGTGTAGTTTTTTAAATTGTTTCTTTAATAATAAAATTTTTTTGTGGGGCGTCTATCTTACAAGACTAGTTTGTATGCTTATAACCTTCTGACACTACAGTGAGATTTCAAATGAAGAGACATGAATGTGCATTACAAGTGTCTGATTGCTTGTATCATTATGAAATAGATGAAAAATTACTTCACTGCAGTACTTTTTATCTGAACTGATCAAAACATCTTCCAGTCATGTTGCTAACAATATGTGATAGGAATAATAACTTCACTTGTTGTTGTGTTCTGTGCTGCAGCCGAGAGGCATGTAAATACAAGCTGCTTATTTGCAAGAAGCTTCCAGATTTGCAATATGATTGCTATGGAAACCACACAATGAAAAGCTTATAACCATCTGTGTGGTTTGGTAGATTTTGCTGCATAGCTGAGCTGGTTTTGTTTACTGTAATCAAAGCATTGAATAGAATACATTAACTCACAAACTGGGATTATTCAAGGTGTAAACTAGTATTGTGCAATGAGACTGTGTCAGAAACTATAGGGCAATAGAATACCAAATAATAATGGCATTACATTAGAATCTAATGTAAAAAGATGTTTAGGTAACATGTTAGTAGAGGAAACTCCTAAATTTATGCATGTTTATCATGGAGATACCACATTCCATTGGAGGAATGCACTGTTCAAACCAAACTTATCCATTTTATACTTAAGTAGTCCAGTCTTTTTCCTTCCTCCCTTTAATGGATTTATATAAAAAAACCTCAGCAAATGTAGGGTTCATTGTTCGCTTTTAATATTTTGTAGATGGTAGAATCATATGTGATTAAGTGATTATTTTTCTGCTTTTCCTTCAAACTGCAAATTAAATAAGTAAATTATTTTTAACAACTTTAATGTACTAACTGAAGAAAACCTTTAACAAATGTAGTTAGTTCCTTGTTGCATTGTCACAAGAATTTTGTAGGTTGTTTGCCATTAAGGTCATTAGTGTCAGCATAGTATGGAACATAATCTGTATCTCAGGAGTTCTTAGGATCTACAGCTCTGGAAGAGTTCATTGGTTGGTTAGTGTAGATTAGTTTCATTTTGGCATAGTGAGAAGGTGGAAAAGAGTATTTTCTCTCTGCAGTGATAGTGATGGTGTGAAGAAGATGTACAGATGAAAAACTGGAACAGATTATTTTAAAGGTATGCATGACTCCTTATACAGAGTATCTAAAAAACCAGAAGTATTTCTACTGTATTTTTTAATTTAATTTTTAATCTTTTGACTCTGTGCCATGTTGCAACACAAAGTTATGCATGTTGCATCAGACTGCAGCTGTAATTCCTGAGGTAATCGAGGTTGCTGTGTTTAAAGGACGCCGCCTGCACATAGTTACTGCTTCAGGCCATAATATCAGAAAATATGAGTTAAGAACCACAGGTTCTCTTTTACTACCCTAAGCCAAGCCTACTACAACTGCTCCACTCTGAACATGATTGCATTAGCAAACAGTGTGAACCATTTGCAACAGATTCATAAAGCAGAAGTTTGCACCAAGGACCTGATGTTTGTTGTGCAAGTTTCAGAGGAGGTTTCCTATGCAGTTGCTTCAGCCTGATACCATGGACTGAATGCCCATTAGCAGCTGGACCATGTCCACCATGCTTCTGGAGTGCCTTTTCCAGTCTAATTGTACCTGAAACTTTGTCCTCTCTGTGATAACTCTGTAGTGTAAAGCAAGGTGGGATGAGTGGGGATGGTTGAGATCCAAATCAGTATGTAAATATGGTGAGTTTTTTGCTTGACTTGGACACCTTTTGGAATTCAAAGAGCTTTGATTCAGACATTTTCATATCTTCAGATGTGGATCTGGTCAACTCGCGTTTCTAGGAAATAAATATTTCTGAAGAATACATATATTCTAAATATTTTCTGTGAAATCAGAATGCAGTTTACATGTATTCAGCAGTACCTTACATGTATTCAGCAGTCCCTTACAAAAAAGTCTCTTCAAACCTCTGCTGTTGCATTACTTTAGTTGAGATACCCTCTACTGGAGTCAGTCCTCAGTTTAAACTGGTCTGATGACCATGACGAGTGATAGAGTTAAAATCCATAGGACATTCAACACAGCAAGTGCTTTAGGTCCAAACATTCAGTAACAGGTAATATTAACATCTATTTAATGAAAGAATAATATGATAGTGTGTGTGTTGGATGAAGGTATTTTTTTCTGGGAAAAGGGAGAAATTCTAGAAAATGTGACTGATACTGGGGTACTACTCCCTGTGAGGGGTGTAACCGTGGTAGGGAACCCACAGAATGACAGTGCCTCCTAGTGCTTTGGACAGCACATAGGGATGAACTTTTGCCATTTATGCTCCAATTGTGAGTTCTTAAAATAAACAGATGAGCATACTTGGAAATCTGTGACAAATGTTAATGCCAAGTAGGGGAATACATTTGAACATCTGAATGCAGTACATAGTTTAGAGTGTTTTGTGTGTACTACAGCTTCAGATATCTCCTGATCTATTGCTAGGATTTTTTTTCTTGTTCTTTTTCCACCCCACCTTGGCTTAAAAAATAGCTTATATTAATCTTTACCAGATTTTTAACTAGTCAAGATTCAAGAACAAAAAATCTTGCTGGCTTAGTAGGGCAGAATTTCAAAACTCTTTGTAGAGTGAATCTTATGTTCTAATTGTAATATTTGTAGGACTATGTATAGAGGTTAGCAGCAATTATGCATACTCATTCCAACAGGTCTACTCTTGTGCTTTAAACATCTGCTTTAATGTTTGCAGGAGCAGTCTTGTGGATAGATTAAATTTTTACAAGGTTACAAAATCCTTTGAACTTTTGATATAAAATTCACTCTTTGTCAAAGTAAATGGGCAATTACATAAGAGTTTCACAATGAGGAACATTTTAAATACTGTGAGTGATTCGTCTGTTGTCTGTCATTAGTAAAATATCAAAACTAGTTGCTGAAATGTGTATCTTAAAAAGAAGCTTGACTATCTGTATATAATGTGATGAGTAGCAAAGCCAGAGAATTTAAATGTATTAAAAGTCCAATTCATGTTTGAGAAGTGGGTTTATCAATATACTGTTTCCTCATTCAGTACAGCAGCCTTGTCAGTTTTGATATATTGTAAATGCCAAGATAAATTTGTTTCTACTTCCTTATGAACCTAAAGACAGAATTGAGCTAAAAGTTTGTTCCTCTTTTTTACACGATCAACAGAATTGTTGACTGAAAAATACAAGGAGCAGATCTGGTATCCCTGTACTGGGAAATGTGAGGAGCAGATCTGATGTCCCTGTACTGAGTAGAGTGTGGATTTATTCAAGTGAGGGTCTGGACTTGAGAGAGTTCAGCGTCTGTGCCAGACAGGGAGGATGGAGCACATCTTTCGAAGTTGCCTGTGGGGATTTCAGACTGTTCCAAGCCTGCTAGCCAGAAAAAATACTTTAGAGCTGATCACTGCCAGGTTTTCTCTTTTCTTGTCTCCTAAACTTGCCCTAAGTAATTTGATAGAGTCTGGCTTGCTTAAAACATGGTCAGGCACAATGGGCAGGAGTAGTGAAGGGCATGGTATCTGTAGTGGCTGTGTTCCCATCATGCAGGTGTTGAGCTACTGTGTCTGTAGGACAGTGTGGAAGGTAAGATTTTATCTGCCTTTGTTGCATACTGCTCTCTACAACTGAGTTATTGCTTGGGCTGGGGATACTTTTTCACACCTTGGTTTCCTTTTCTTTATCTTTTTCTGGCAAGAAATGTATGCAGCAGAAGAGGACCCTCATTCTAATTGCCTCGGATTGACTGAAAATCAGCAGAACTGCAGCTCTATATAACTGCATTCAGACCAGTGTGAAAAGGGAAACAGATGTTCACAATTGAGATTTTGAAAGAAAGCTCTTGGAGTGTTTGGATGGATGGCGGAAACCACAGAAATAACAATGTTCCAACTTCTGTATAAGTGCAAAATAGTAAACAAGGCTTACAGTCTGGAAATACAGAGTGTGTTTTTCAGACTGATGTGGGCTGTAATTCCTGTCAGCTGAGGTGGCCTTTCAGAATTTCATTTGCAGTTATGTGTTTTGCAGAAGAACGTCTTTCTCCAAAAGCTGAAGTGCCAAGCAATGAGAGCCAGGAGGAAGTTACCATTGATTCAGGTAATTAAAACCTTTCCTCTTTATTTTGTGTATACATATTCTTTTTACCTTTATTTTCTTCTCTCTTCCATTTGCTGTTTTGAAATAATGTTTTTATAGCTCTGTAAAGCTGTCTTTTTTTACCTGGTATGTGATGGCAGCAAAACTGCTTAAGTACCACTTAGGATGCATGAAAACCACTCGAGAAGGATTTATAAAGTAAGCCAATTTATACAAGGTATTCCTTCCTGAATTACTTTGTAATGACTCAATTAGCTTTCATTTCTGCACAAAGGAGATTTAGTTGCATAAATTAGCTTATCATCATTGAGGAAGTGTCACTGCTAAAGGACAGTTTATAGATACAACATGCAGTTGCTGTCAAACCTATAAGAATGTAATATAGACATCTGTGTATACTTTGTGCTTGAGCAGAACAGACTTCTGCCATTCAGAGACTAACAGGGGACAACAAGTTGCCCAAGGGACTGGCAATGTAGACGTCTCTGAAAAGGTCAACTTGACACAGGCTCTGACAATCGACCCAAAGCTCTGTCTTCTTTGATAAAAATCAGATAAACTTAAGACCACTAATTGATCTGCAGCCTGTTTAAATGTTGGCCATGCATATCTTCATTGCATATGATTACCAGAGAAAGCAAATGAATCAGGTAAGAAATGCCAGAGTCCAGTGACAGCAGCATAAAAATTGGAAAAGGACACAAATGCCCAGAAAGGCTGTGAAGGATATTCTCTCAGCTTTAGCTTGGCAAAGCGCCCTTGTGCTAATTATCTCTGGGACTGGAAAAATAACTGCATGCACCATGTAAAGTCACATAGCCAGGCAACTTTTCTTGATAGAAAGGTATTTCCAGTTATGCTTAAAAACAATATATTTTTGTGCTTCAAGGGCACAGACCTTTAGATAAACTATTGCTGATTTGACACAGCAAGTAGAGAAGACTTGCTTCTTATCAGACCTTACACCTTTGTGAGATCTGCTGCATTGTAACTGTGACCCGCACAGACATGCAATCTGGCTCTCCTTCCCCCATTGCACATAATACACATAATTCTTTCAGGCCTGTCAAGGAAAGGGTGGGCAAGAAGAGTTCCTTTAGGAAGTAGCTCTGCAGTGCTCTTCCTGTTGCAACATGTGGAGAGGAAACAGAGGCCTGATTTCCTGACCCGTACAGGAAAGCAGGAACAGGTTGCTGTGAGGAGTTTTGGTTGCTTTTCTTGGAAAGGAAACAAGAGCCGAGCCATCAGATGCTGTTAGCATTGTGCTCTGCTAAAAACATGTGTAAAACAACATGACTCATTACAGCCTTAATATTTAGTACTCATTTAGACATTACTGTAATTATAAGAGTGTGTTGTCATAATGGAGCATGGGGTCAATCCAATTATAAAGTTGCCAACAGCATTTTTTTTTCCACTAATGTACCTTCCTGAAGTTCTAATTGGTCATACTTTTAAAAAACCAAAACCTTAGCATCTGCATTTTTGAAAAAAATTAATTGCTATGAGGACAGCCTTATCGGTCTTATTAGTATTTGTGTAATGTCATTGAAAATACCATAGCAGTTCCCCCCAGATGTCAGGTTCATTTCAAGCAATAGTTTGGTGATCTGATCTTACATAGTTCACTATTTAACACTGGAAATTTGTTTGACTTTTAGGGCTGAGTTGACATGAATATTTCTGATAGGCATCGCATCATAAATACCTGACATGACTTGAGAATATTTTATAATTTTCTACACAAACTGTGCATACATTCTTAAGGTTAATTTATTGCCTCGCTTTACTAAACCTGAACTCAGAGAAAATAGTCTGCAAATTGTCGGCTCAAGCTCAGCTTGAGCTCAAACTGATTAGTGCAAAAAAATTTTCTTTTTTTTCCTACTCTTTTCTTGCCATAACATATTTCTACTTCAATTAACTTTCAGACTCGAGTTCTTTTTATTCTGCTCTTCTTGGTGCTGACTCTTGCTGCTGAATAGCTTTGCATTAACTGCTAGGGACCTAATAATTTTAAAATACCAAAGTACTGAAGAGTTTCAGTTATATAATATGGCTTGCTGGGTCTTTTTTGTTATAACTTTCTACCCATTATCATTTCCACAATCCCAATTTCAGTAAGTGTCTTTTTTTTTTTCTTTTTGCTTTATCAGTGTAAATATGTTGATTTTTTGGGTTTGATTTTAAGGAACACAATATGTTCCTTAAATATGTTTGATTTTAAGGAACAGAAGAATGGAAGTGAGAAAGATTAAACCAAATATCTTGGGATGTATTAGAGTTTGAGTCTAAATAAATACCCTACTGTTGTTTTGCCCTTATTTTGTAACTTTTCTGGCCTGTGGGATAAAGGGCAAGTAACAGGCATTTTTTTGGAGTTTAGGACATCATCAGAATGAATAAATAACTGGATTCTTTAACAGAGCTTGTCTTGTTTGATGATTGAGACTCAAACCTGAGAGTCTAGATCACTTGTGTAAGACACTCATTCTGATAGCATTAATTTTGAACTTCAGCTATACCTCCATCTTTAAGCCTTCACGATGGTAAATATTGAGCACATAATTGCCCAAAGGGGCTACAGTTTGTATTTTTCAAATGTTGTTAAATAATCTTCAAATCTGACACTATTAACTTTTGAAAAATCTTACCAAGAGTTGAGGAACATGAGTCAGAATGGCAAGCTGTTTAATATACTAGGCAGTGGACCACAGTTGTGCATGGAAAACATTCACATGTATTCCTTCATTCCACAAGGAATGTGCAAGAAAATAATAAAACTCCTGGCTGTAAATACCTACCATAGTAGGGTTGGCGAACTTACATGTCATCAGCGTTAAAATGGACAACTGAAACAAATCAGGCACAATCACATTTATCCTAATGTTTTATGTAGTGCATTTTCATATTTAAGTTGTAACTTTGATTTTGTTTTGGTCTGTTTAGTGTTCTGTCAGGTTTGTGCTCAGAAATGGGAATTGAAAAAATTGTCACAGTGTAGGGGGCAGAAATTAACCTGCAGATTGCCTTAGGCTGCAGTGGGATAGCACACACTTAAATCCCTCTGAAATATATATTATTAATCTGTTTTTCAAGTTGTGGTGTGGTTTGGTTCTTCTTTTCTGTCTATTGTGGTTGTTAGAATATTATTATAATTTTCCCCCTTGAGCAATTCATGGGCATTCCTAAGTTTTAAATAGTCTAATATTTGAGATGCATGCTTGAGTGATATATTTTTCAGATTTTTTTTTTAACCTGAACTGTTCACCTTTCTTTCTTCAAGCACATATTGTCAGATGCCAGTATTTTTCAGTGAAATAAGTAGTCTGAGACTACTGTCAGAGAGGCTGGCAGCCATTGTCTTTTGATCCGTCAAAATAACTCTGAAGTGTTTCCATCCGTATATTGAACAAAAATATCCATTGTTCCTACTACCATTACTAGAAAAGCAGAGATGGCTGGAGTAAACCATGAAGAATTCTTTTTGGAAGAGTATTGATAACTATTGGATAGTAGTTCATCCAGTTAGCTGTCCTGGAATAAAAGAAATATTTTCTGGAGAAACAACCTATCCAAAATCCTCTTCACCCATTTCTTGGGATTGGTAATCTTCAAAGCAGTGGGTAGATAAAACCAAACTGCTTTCTGCCCTCAGCTACACACTTAATGTTTTTTTATCATGTCTTACTTGTATTTCTGGCCAAGTGACCACACCTTCAAAATGTAACGCACTTCAGTTTAGCAGTTATGTCGTCATAGTATTTTTAAGGCATGCAACATTTTGAAGTGTTTGAGAATAGAGTGTAATTGTAACAGAGTAACACCAGCAAATCAGTACTTTTCACATTTGAACTGTAATGGGCATGTAAGTTCTTGATGCTAAATCCATCTGTTTTCAGGTACTACATGTGTTTAAGAAGCTTCACGTTATTTCACTGCCATATAAATACCAAATTCCTTTACTCAGACCTCCTGGTTTTGTTTTATACCATTCTTCAGAGGCAATAAAAGGAAATTTGTCAAGGTCTTCTCAAACTGAAAGGGACCAAAGTAAGAATGAGTGGGCTTGTGTTTTGCAGAGGTTTTTGCAGCCTATTTTTTTTCTTCATTCTACACCTGTGTTTGTAAGCATTATGAATCATTTTATTAAGCCCTTTTCACTTTAGGTGTATAAAGTCTGAAGTTACATTTACAATTGTCTTTCATGTATAGGTAGTTACTCTTCTAGAATTTGGAGAAACTTGTGCTGATGGGCATGAGAAGGGATTTCATATTTGAAATTAACACTTCTTGAAAGCCCAGCATAGTTGTTCACAAACTTACACTGCCACTTTTTTTCCATGTTTTTTGTTTCTGTGATCCTGGTATACTGTATATATTTTTCTGAAAAATTTGGCTTTCTGATTAAAATAACCCTGTCTTATGCTGAATTCACAGATGAGGGCACAGAGCCATGGTCACTCTTTGGTCAGAATCTTCCCTGTTGCAATAAGCTTATTTTAAAATGCATCTTTCCAGTATGTTCACCTTATTAATTGAGTTGCTTTTCACTTTAAAACTTAATTAAATGCTCATGATGAAAATAAAAGGAGAGACATGTCTCACCCACTGTTGGGTCTCTTCTGTTGCAACTCAAGTGTTAACAGGAGTTACTTCAGGCACATAAAGGTAAGAGCAGAGCTCAAAGTGGTAAAGGTCAGTGTGGAAAGTCATGATTCCTTTCAGTGATGTTCTGAAGAAGTAAAAGTCCTGAGTAATGTGTTTTAAACAAAATCAATGAGCCAGCTGATGAAAGATTTGAGAGGCGGGATATACCAAAATAGTTATTTTATTTTTTTCTCGTATGGACTTACGTTATTGTTTATGACACAGAGTTGGGAACTGTGATCAGTACAGTAAGAAATGACCAAGAAGAGATTCCAATTTAATATTTATCACAAATTAATTTTGTGCTAACCTGTGTTACTGTTTATAATTATCTAATGCTAAATTGGTGAATAATGAGGTGAAGAATAGGAAGGGCCAAAATTTGGAGGTGCAACATTTCAAACTGATTATGCCTTCGTGTTAAAATGTCTATGCATTTAAAAATAACTAAATCTCTTATTTCTGAATGATGGTGAGCTTTCATATGGGTATCAATTGATGCTTTTGGGGTGAGGACAGAAGATTTTGGGCCCTGGCAGCCAGAACGCCCCCTAGTGCTATGCAGCAAGTCATGGATCCTAATCACCAGTTTATGGAAAATTAAATGGTGGATAACTGGCATAGTAGCCTTGAATTGAAGGTTGTGAATATTTAGCCTTATGACAGTATTGCCACCCAAACAAGACAGCAAAGAACACAAGCTGAAATGGAGAAAGAGAAAAAAAGCTCTTCTTGCTCATACAGAAAGTATTAAAATTCAAATCTAAGTATTTGCCAAAATAAAGAAGAACACAAGTTGAATACCACTATTCTTCTATAGTGTGATGCTTTCTATCTCCTGATACTTGATATTTTAGCAGGATTTTTTTGGTAATAAAATGAACCAATCATGGTTAAATTGTAAACTATAAATAATGGTGTAGAGTGCTAATGACATGCAAATGTAACTGGTGTATGTTGGAATAACCAGCAAGCCTGCAGTTCAAGGATCATATAACATAACTAAGATGACAGCCTTGATCCAGCCAGTTCAGTGATATTTATGTTATCAGAATTAGAAGATAGCTTTCCAGTGATGTAAATTATTAGTACATATACATTCTGTCTGGTTAGTGTATACATAATGTAACCGGTCATCTTAGTGGTATTGCTTACATTCTTTTTGCATTAACTCATCACACTCCATTCTCATGGAATTAAAAACAGGAAATAGTTTGCAGTGCAACAGAAGCACCCAGTGTATTTAACTGTGTGTGAGCGCTGTGTTTCAATAGATGTACTCTGTATTGTAAATGTATGACAAAGCATTTATTACTGTGTTATTGCCGTATTACAGAGCAAAGAGTGCTAAATAATCAATCAGTTAATGGTCTGTATGGCAGCTTGAACACAGCACATCCATTGTGCTTATGCTGTTAGAAGGATGAGTTTATGACTGTAGTGTAGTTGCACGTTTAGCCAGGGCTTAATGTCCTAAACTGGAGCTGACACAAATATTTTTGAAATGCAGCTTCAGCAACAGTTTCCAAGTTCTCCAATATTTCAGAAGGAAGAATCAAGGATTATCTCAGAGGTTCTCAGAGAAGCTATTTAATTTTGTTGGAACAGGAGAGAGAGGGGGAGTGTATTACAAAATACTTTAGCTTCCTTTCACTGATCGTTATTAATTATATTCTAGCAGTTTTATCAGTTTCAAGTTGGGATACATATATGGCTTGCTAGAAATATACTGGCAGAGGAAAAATAGCTGCTTTAAGTTGCAGCTTTGAAAAATGCTTTGAAAACCTGTAGCTACATGTCTCTCAGTGATGCAACTTGCCAGTGAAGGGCTTGCACATTAAACTTATTTTTCACTTACTTTCATGGCAGGAAGGAGCTGTTTCTGAAAAGAGGAATAAGAAATGTGTGCTAATAAATTGGTTTGTACTATTTGAAGGTTTAAAGAGTAACTTTAGTTATCCTCAACCTTGGTTGGTTTATAATTAGGTGCTGTTTTCTTTGCAGATAGCGAAAATACCGATTATGCCAATTTCTATGTAGCTTTGTGGGACTGCACAGGAGATAAACCTGATGAGTTGACATTTAAACGTGGTGACGTTATCTACATTATCAGCAAGGTATGAGACACTACTGGGGCTACATGGTTGTAAAAAGAGAGCCATGGCACAAGGGCACATTCCCACAGTTCTGTGGGGGGAAATTGGCACTCCCTTTCAAATCCTTTGTCTGCAATCAGATAGTCACTGCAATTAATTGTTTTGTCAAATGAACTATAATCACAATTAAAACATAGCCATGTAACAGGAATTAACTTTAAAGCATGTTTATTTACGTGTTAGATCTTGGCTACCATTTGTTAACTGACTTAACAGGAGACAATGTACTTTCTGCTTGTAGAAGTTAACCTTGGAGAATTTTAAGTTATCTTGTATGTTATGTTTTTTGTTTCCTGTTTTATATTCCTGACTCTGCTGATTCTGACTTTTTTGGGATCTTGCTACAGAAGATGGTTTGTTTTTTTGAACTATGCTTTCATCTTTATATGTAGATTGTTATTGTTCTGAGAGCTCAGATTCCAAATTCATTTGCTCTGACAGATTTGGGCATTTTTTATTACATTTCTGTTTGCAAAGCAAATGAGAATTATAATTTCTCTCATCTGAATTAGCACTAAACAGTAAAGGCATGAAGTTTTGTTTTATGTTGGTGTTGGTTAATTTTCACATTTTCTCTTGACCTCCCCAACACAAACAAAACCTCTGTTAAAATATATATATCATGGTCCATTGAAGTCTACTTCTGAACAATTAATCAGAGGAAATTTCTATTTTCTCCCCCATTAGAAAAAAAAACAAACCACTTTTAAAGTTCTCAATGAAAAAAACTACTTTATAAAATATGTGTCTATCTAATTGCTGTTCAGTGTAATTAGTACAAAAAATATTGTAGGTCACTGAAATACACAAGTAGGTGCATGAAAGATAAAGGCATCTGTTTGTCCTAGTTTCAAATTAAGTTTTGTCACAATTGCTTTAAATCTTCTGTGATACCTTTAACTACATTTCTGGATAATAAATGTAACAGCTTCTGTTTTAAATAAATTTAAGATTTATGGATATAAGGATAGTCCTATATAAAAATATAGAAGATATATTACTAATATTAATTTGACCATGTATGTCTTTTGAGGTATTTCATTGTCACTTAAGCTAATAACTGAATTGCATTACTAAAGGCTGAATAAAGCTTGTGGATTGGGCAAACTTTCAAGCAGTTATTCAGCACTGAAGAATTGGACTAATTTAAAATAACCACTTCTTCCCCCTCTCGCTCCCCCCAGAAAGCCCATGAGTGAATGGATTCCACTGTATGAGTTTGGCCTCTTTGTGGGTTGTGCTCTTCGGGTACATTATGGCAACTATAAAATCTTAATCTTCAGCTTGCAGGTGAAAAAAATTGTTTGCTACTCCTTCCCCAAAAGAGTGAGAAATTTAATTTAAAAAAATGGAGCAAAATAGAAAAACAGTAGCTTAAGCTGTCCTCTGTATATCAACAGTCCTGTTGCCATGCCGTGATTAATCCGTAATCGGTCCTTGAAGCAGGCTTGCTGCTGCTTCAGATATATAGAGCCTCTCTCTGTGGGAATGATTTCTGCTCCAAAATACAGCCCAGAAAATTCAGCCCTGTTCCACTTAAAGATTGTTACAGCTTTTTCAGAAAAATGAGTGTTGCCCACTACTGTCAACTTGGAGTTTAGGGTCCTTGGAGGGGAAAGTGCCGGAGAATTATCTATCTTAACCCTCCACTTGATTCAGTTTCAAGGTCTAATCATTTATGAGCTCTTTGTCCAGTAAGTGAAAATATAACCAAAGGAAAAGTGAGCCTAACCATCCCGAAGTGGGTCAGGACTTTTCTTCTAAAATATTTCCTAATCCACTACATTAATATTTGGATTTTGTGGCAGTCGGCAGGAATCCTAGGCAATTTTTTTATTTTTTCACACCATCTAGTGGTTGAAAATGAGAGATGCAGGTACTGACAGGGGGGCGATGTGTATGCATCCAAAATGGTGTCATAAATTCAGCTTCAGCTGAACCTAGCTGTGGCTTTATTGCCTTTCTATCATATGTCAGCCAGGAACATTACTCTTGAAAATCACATTTTGCTGATAAGGAAGTAAGTACGGCTATAGCCATGTTATAGTAGGAAGGGTGAAGCATTAACAAAATATCAAGAATATTTGTGCAACATGTAAGAGTTCTTTGTTTTACAGTGAAATATAAATGGCATGGCCTGCCCTGATGAACGTGATAAGACAGATATTCATCTCTCCCAGCAATAGTTATGCCAAAGCAATATATTTTTACCAGCTTTTCTCATACCTGTATAGAAATTAGGGGGAAAGCACTATTTGTTTCCATGAAATGAGATCATTTGTACAACAGAGTAATTATGAACCAGTTTAGAAAATTTGGGCATTTATACAATTTAAATAAAGCAAGAGGAGGAATATGTTACATGTAAGTTTCTAGGTAAATGTCTTTAAGACAAATGAGCATAGTTCCACTTTGGCAGTGTTTACTTCCTAAAATAGCTAAGTATTATGCAAAGACAAATCCCCAGAATTTGCTTTTAATGAGCATCAAAACTCAGTGTTATTGCAATGAGCATGAGCTCATTCTCTGACAACAGAGATACCTATGCCCGACTAGTGCAGTTACTGTGGAAAAGCATGTTTTTCTGGTTTTAAAGGTGTATTCAAAAACTATTTAAGCTATTTTCTAAATATTTATGTCAGTTGTGGCTTTTGTGTGGCAGCAGTCCTGCGGGCTTTTACAAAAAAAACCCCAAAAGCCTCACAACTTCTTTCTAAGTTTTTCTATCAAGTTTCCCTCAAAAGTTGAGTTTTTAATCTGAGCAGAATTAACAGAGCTATAACAGTAGTACTTGTTAAGTTTATTTTAAAATATTTTAAAAGTTAACATTTCAGATTAATTGATTAATGTATCTGTACAGATATACTATTACTAGTATTTTATAATATTCTGGAATATTCAAGTGGCTTTTATCACTTGTGCTATGAATGATGTGAACTTTCAGAGAGCTATATACCCTTATTCCACTTTGTGATGAAAAAATACAGCTGTACTGATAAAGAGACTTGTTAATAACATTTCTTAGTTAATATTGACTGTTAGAAATGCAATACTTTGTAGATCTGTTTTCTAAAAGGAAGATTTCTCTTAACTCCTGCTCATTTATGGGCTTGCCTTTGCTTTCAAACCCATGTGATAAATGGGAAAACAGACCATAGTATAGCAATAATTTTTATAAATCTTCTATAGCTCTACTCAAGAAATCAATTTCCAGAAACAATGATAACTGTGGATAGAGGTAGTTCTATTTTTTTTTCCTAAGTTTTGTATGCACAGTTTATGCAAGTGCAACACTTCCATTACTTGTTCATTTGCTTTAGGTGTATATTTTGTGTTATGAAGTTCCATAGTTTCATCAGCCAAATGCAAGTAATAGTGAAAATTTACTTCAATTGGTTAGTGGGAAGCTGCTTAGCAGAATTACTGACATTTCTTAACATGGAACTAATTTAATATATTTCTTACTTATATTTGTATTAAAATAGCAAATACTTCAAAATCAGAAATTATATCTAAAACTGGAATTCTCCTTGTTATTATTTCATTGCACACCAATGCTGCTCTAGTATTTATGGTTCATGGAAACCTCATCTATGGCAACCTTTTGCTCCAAATTTTTCCATGAAAGTAGTGTGTTAACTTGGTGCTTAGATAACCCTACATTCAGTGGTTGTAGGTTTCACGTGTGGCAGATTTTTGTTCTTTCAATACAACAAATGTTAAAATGCTCACATCTCAACCTGTATTTTTTGCCTAGTAAAAAGAGAAAGAAAGTCCACAGCTCAGGTTACTGCTTATGAAATAAAGGTGCAACTTAACCATGCAGCTGTTTCAGAATCACTGTGAACATTTTGCTCACTATCTGTATAATCTTAAGAAAATATATTTATTCAGTCTTTTTCTAAAAGATATGAAAGACCTACTAAAGTCCTGAGTGTTTTATTTTTTCAGGTTGTTTTCTGGCTGATCATATTGAGATCCATGATTTCTATTCCATGGCCATATTGCCTATGGCTCCTCTAGCAAATAGGGAGTACCACTAGGAGTAGATTTGCAGAGTGAAGCACTCAGTGCTTGAGCCCTGGTGTCCACACCACGCTTTTCCAAAGCCATTGGATGTCCAAAGTGGTCTAGCCTGGTTTTGTGGAATGAGAACAAATTCATGGTTGGAGCATGTTCCATTTTAGCTTCATCTGAAATAAATGTAGTGTGTGTGCTCTGAGGCTGTGCAAAGGGAGTCAGTGGGGGGAAGGTGGGAGCTTTGGGAGATTCACTTCAGTGAGATGCTTCTGATGAAAACTAAAATGCAATACTCAGTTGTACATTACCCATTTCCTGGCTTGTTTAGTTTTGATCTTTCCGGGTGGGGGTGGGAGAACAATAAGTATATGTCTAAAGATAGTAGTGAAAGCCTTTAAACAGAAGTTTGGTTGGAACTAATGCCAAGTGACTCCAGCTCTGTTGCTTTGCATACTGATAATATGTAAGCCTTTACCTATCAGATTAGAAGAAAAGTTGGCAACGTGTCATCTAAGGGAAAATAAAATGGCCTTCCTATTGTTCCAGGGTGTTTTCTGGGGGCAGTTTTGGTTCAGAACTCAGTCTGCTTACTGTGATTTATATTGGAAATCTTTAATTGCTGTATATTTTTTATCATGTCATTGTGGGAAATAAAACCTAATAATGCAACCATACAATAAATTTAGTGCTTATATTTTTAAAGATGATCATTTTATTGCTGTCTTAAAACAACTCTACTACCTGTGAAGAAGTCTCATTCAGTTATTTAAGACATTTGTCATTCTCTGCTTTTAGAGAAAATGCTGTTCAGTGCCAAAACTGCTCCCTGGTTGATAGTGTATCATTCAACAATTACACCAAAGGAAGTCCTAAAACTTTTTAGCTAGTATGAATCTCCTGGATGAATTGGAGATGTTTTAAAATATTATCTTGCTAAAATTACACCCTAGAATGTTCTTTGCAAAAAATTTATCCCTGCTTCTGACACATATTTAGCTTGATAGTAGATGCTACTTATTTTTACGCCAAACAAGGCTATCGATACATTTTGCTTTTCAGTTTTAAAATTTGCAGGTATTCAGCCCATGACTTAGTATTACTCACACTGCCACTAGAAGAAGGAAGGAGAAAAATCTTGAATTCATATACTTTGGTTGTGGTTTTTTTTTAAATACAGCTCCATTTTTTTCTTCAAGGCATTGAAACACAATGATAATTTTTCAGCAGCTCTTTTTTAAAACCAAACAAATAAAAAAACCCACCCCACAAACATGAAAAAACATACCATATGTATTCAACAATGGAGACTAATTGCACAAGAACTAGATGTTCTCAACTTTTGCTGAAGTCAGTAGAAGTTTATATGCTGCAAAGCATCTGGAGAATCTCATAAAGGCAGAGGAACTGTTCTAAAGGCAGCAACTGCTTTGGAAATCGTCAAGTATAAAAATGTTCTCTTTTTGTATGTCAAAATATCAAAATTCTCTTCTGCAGAGGACTAAAATCTTGAATTTAAATGATATCTGTAGAAAATAGGGAGTGTGTTTCTAACTATTGCCTTTCCCCAAGTACAAAAGGTTTTATGATCAGTGTCTCATGAAGTCATGAGTCCCTAGACATCAGTGCAGTGAAATGGGTGGGATGGGGACAGGGAGAAGCATTTGCTCACAGTGTGTTCAGCTGAGAGCATTTAAGGAGCCTGTAAACCCTGATGGGACTTTCACCCCCTGCTATCTAACATGCTGTATACAGAGTGTTTTGCCAGCATGTTAAATGTTAAATCATAACCTGTTCCTTCCTGTCCTGTGAAATTACTTCACTTTGGTTAATACATTTCTGCTGGGGAAAAAAAATAATCCATTCTATGACAGTGGAAATGCAGAAGTAGTTTAGAAAGCATTTGGTCATTTGTTAAGGTTGTTGTTTCATATTATTTGGCATAATATATTCCATTGCCCTGGTGCTTGTCTTCCAGGGAGGGTGGTGGCCCCCTCCTCCCCCCGGCCCTGCTAACATTGCCTGGTATGGCAAATGTGCTCCCTGTCACATGGCAGAGCGTGGCCGCACACTTGTGCATTCTCCTCATTGCAGGGCAGCTGGATCTGGCCCTGCCCCCCTCTCCCTATCCCTCTATTTGCCTTGGAGCAATTCATTTTGCAGTTATTGAATTTCTTTGGAGAGTTATTTTCATACAGCGAGCATCACAGCACCTCTGGATCTTGATAGCATTTCTACATAAGGAGAAAGAAGCTTTGTGTTAGTAATTACCTAACATTGTCAGGAGCTGACTGCAGGCCTCTTTCTAGTGATAACAGAATAACCACATAATGTAGCTTTATAGCACATGATTAATAGAAAATAATTACACATCCTACAAAGGGATGCAATATTTCTTATAAATTGACTACAATGGTTTCCTGTAGATTAAAGGACTCTTCATTATTTTATCAGTCCTTCTGAAGTATAGTTGCTTGCCTATGTTAGCAGTGATATTAAGAGCTGAATGCAGTGAGGGATACCAGATGGTAAACCCAGTGGTACCTGAGATCTGAAACTGATGCTTGCAAAAGCACAGTGTTTCCCAACTTTTTTATTCATATAAAACCCCTAACTGTATTCATATCCTTCTGTATATTAATCCTTATTTTCCACAAATGTGGGTTTCAGAGTTTTATTCTACACATCTTAAGCAGCAGTGATAGACATATGGACCTCACAAAAGCAGTGTATTAATGAAATGATATTGCTGCAAAGGAGTTTATAATTTATAACATTGATAGAAACAATACATAAGTTAGGAATTTATGTGTGACTTCAAGAAAAAACTAGGGGGGCTGTGTATCTGCCTCACTAGTTAAGCACTCTTTCATGTTACTGAGGATAGGAAGGAGTGGTTAGGAGTTTGAAAGAGAAATGTCTATTCTTCAATCAGTTTAAAAGGGAGTGCTATCTAATTATTCTAAAACCAGATATTAAGGTTTTATGTTCTCGATAGCCAGGTGTCTGCATTGTATTTTTGTTCAGACTTCTATAGACTGCAGATAGTTTAATTGGGATTCATGTTGCTCTTGAGACCCATGCAAAGAATTGTAATGTAAAGTAAAGGCTTCAGTGTTGCAATATTGTCTGTATGGTATAATGGTTGCAGTGAATCCTTAAATTAGTTTACTAGTCTGTTACATCAACATTCATTTAATCTTCTCACTTAGCTTCATGCCAGAGCAGTAAGTGGTGTATTTGTAAGTAGCAAAACCCAGAAAGTTTTTAAAAGAGCAGCGTGCCTTTAATTTTAATTTGAGCTATCTGAATTGTTTCTTTAAAAACAATTGTTTCTAAGTCCATGTAGTGTTGCTAACTGGAACATTTTCAATGGATAATGTAATCCACAAGCTTTTTCTGTGCCATTTGTCATATGCAGTTTAATGACTGCTTAACTGAGCCACTTCCCTCATTTCATGTATTGTTTGTTTTTTTGGCTGATGTCTAGCAAAACTTGCTTAATCACTCTTGTCAGTCACTGTGCGAATTCCGTGTAGCAGCTTAAAATCTTTTGTTGCTTTCCCTTGGAGAGATTTATTGCTGAGATTCCAGTAGTATACGTGAGTGCTGTTCCTTTCAGCAATTTCCCACTTCAGTCTTGAAATCTAGTTTGTATATTTAAACAGTGTATTGTGAGATAAAGTATAGATTTTTAAACAGGCTGATCTGGAAGATTATAAACCTCAGTGTCAGGGTATTGTTTCGCCTTTAAGGATTTGGGGTGTAATGTGAAGCCTCATGGGAAAGGTTATTAACTTCTGTGGAGAGCAGTGTGTACTGAAGATCAGGTTGAGATACCTCTGGACTTTCAAGACCAAACCCATCCCCAGCAGTCTGCTTTGCAGTGGAAGGGGGAAGAAGGTGGAATTATTTTTGCAGCTTTTTTGTTTGCATATTCACATAATAAATGAAGGTTTTCCTGCTGTTTTTTAAGTGGATTTCCTTTAAATCACACTTACTGCAGTATTTCATGCATAGTAAGATAGAATCTTTTACATTACCAATTCATTGTTAAGCGAAGGGAGAAAATGTTTAATTGAAGACTAATCTTCACCCTTCCACAATTAGAAAATACAAAACTGTGTGTGCTTGCATGCAAGCATTAAAAAAAAAAAAAAAAAGAAAAGAAAAAAAGACAAAGAAAAAAGCCCACATGAAAGCAGGCCATCATAGTTAAGCACAGAGAGAGCTGAGTACACTAAGCACCTCATAGGACCCCAGAGAACTCTTGACCAGGCTAAATATGCCAGCAGAAAATCATTATAGCTCGAGCTCTAATGAAACACCATTAACCCTTAAGCTCCACTTGGCTATTTATAACCAAAAAACTTTACCTACAGTTCAAAATAGTAGCTCCATCTCAGTAGGACCTGTAATTGAAAATTCTTCAAAGAGCCTTTTCCTCTTCTCATCAGAAGAGCAGTATAGCAGGAAGCAGATGCTGCTTATCAGAGATATCTGTGTATTTTGTATTTTGCATCTTTGTTCCAAAGTAATTTCTATGTTGCTAATCATTCAGTTTTGAGTATGGTCTCTGTTTTAATAATGCTTCATTTGTAACTCAATATATATGTATGTGTGATTCCAGCTGTTACAATTCATTGCACCATTGTTAGGATTGATCTTAAAATATCTCATATCTCTTATATGACACAATATACAATAATTACATATCAGTATTACATTATTTTATTTTTACAATAATTATATAGCACAATACTGCAATACTCTTACTTAGTACTGCTTTTGGAAGATATTATTTCTTTAAATGATTATAATTCATTTTGTTTCATATTTATCTCACTAAGCCTAAACATATTTGAAACAGAAGTACATTAGTCATCTGTCAGGAATATGAGATCTGCTGTAGAATTTTCTGCAAGCCTAAAGCAATAGTAGACTTTGTCCATAGAAAGATATTATGTATTAGATATATAGTGTTCCCTTCACATTTGAGTGAAGTAGTTTTTAAAATAAGTTGATGGTTTCTTAGAGTTTAGCTTGTAATACTAAAATAATCCCTGTTGATTGTTATATATCAATGTTGTCCTATTAGATTTTAGTTACAAAGACAAGGTTTTTGTATTTTTGATGAACAGAGGATAAGGAGGTCGGCTATTTTTAGTAGGTGTTAGAGAAGTGTGGCCATAATTAAGAAATTTTCTTGAGTATGCCTGGCCTTTAAAAAATTTACCTTCTGCCTTTGCCTAACTGCATGTGAGCGCCTATAACAAAAAGATAAAATATTTTAATTTTCAGTTGAAATGATTATAACTATATATAAGGGAAAGCATCCATAAGGAGTTGCATACAAAACTCTATTACATTTATATCAGACTAAAGGTTAATACTGCGTATTGTTTTCAATTAGGAGTACGATAGATCTGGCTGGTGGGTAGGAGAAATGAAGGGAACCATTGGCTTTGTGCCTAAAGCCTACCTAATGGAGATGTATGATATTTGAGAGGCCTGGGTAAGTACATTTTAATCCAATCTTCTGTAATGGCTTATATGTTCCCTTGTTCTCTGTTTCATAAGTATGTCTTTCCTGGAACCTTTGTAGGAGTCCTGTTAACATAAAGATTATAGCAAAATATATTGAAGGTTCAATTAAAGTACTTTTTTTTTCTGGGGTTCTATATGAAATATTAAACCACAGGGTACAAAAGATTATATATTTAATAACTGTGTTCCCTTTTCCAATTTTTTTAAAAATAAAATTGATGTTGTTTATATTTAGTTTTGTTACTTTAGTAATACGTATATATCTGTCTGTGCAGAAAACTGTGGAAGGGGATGGATATTTGGACAGGGTTTGACAGGCATGTTTGAGGTTTTTTGGCTAATGATGAACTTTCAACTTCCCTCTCCCTAATCAGGAGAAATCTGCACTTGAAATGAAGAGTGGTGTGCAGCTGCAGTTTACAGAGCCAGCCTCTGGAAGACAATTCTGCTGTACATGTTTTGCGGTTTCAGCGAATGTAGTCTGATCATTGCCTCGTGTACATTAAACATTATAAACTGTAATTGATCATAACTTTATGGAAATGGTCTGCTTAGGCACTTTTTATAGAATTTTAATGCTTGGAAATTAATAGATGGTAATTAATATATGGGGCACAAGCAGCCATATAGTTCCTGTTGCTCTTTTTTAAACATGTCAGCAGCACTCTGTATAGCTGTAGGTTGGTGTTCTCTCAGGGAATTTTGCTATCGTTTCCTGTTCTGCAGATTCACAAAAATTATGCAGAGCTTTGAGGGTAAACTCTTACTCAATTCAAGCATGCGTTAATCTTTTAATGCTCACTGTTCATCTTGTGCAGTTTTATCAGAAAGTTGAGGGAAATTTATGTATATTTCAGGTCTTCAGGGTATTCTGTTTCCAGATATTTTCAGGTTATGCTTTGGCCAATTATTAATTTTTCTCATATATTTAGTATTGTATTGTTAATTACTTATTTGTTGACACACAATAAAGATTTGATTATTTTGCTGATGTAATAAATGGGCCTGTGTGGTAATACTGCTGTGGTACCATTCTGACTTGTCATGGTAATTCTGTGGAAATCTGTGAAAATATATTAAACCCTAAAATTTTTGCTAAGTCAACGCAAGATAAATTGCAAGTAAAAATATTTTTGTCTGTGGTAGTGTGAAATATTTCATCTGAACCTTACAGATTATGTAGAATTCTGATACAGGTTGTGCAGCAGAGATCTTCATCTTCACCCTGTGTGGATTAGCAACAGCTACCCGCATTCTTGTGTCAAAGCCAGAACTTTGTGGCTAATCAAAAACATTGATTGAAACATAAAAAGGTACACTAAAATATTACCACTTGTGCAGAAGTGGTTGGGCAAGTCAGAGTTAATCTTCTTTGGGAGATGTACTTTACCATTAGCATGGTAAAGATCAACTTTTTTAGGTCCTCCCAGACAGTTGATTTGTGAGACCCTTAATCTGCCAGCGAGGCAGGTCAGGCCAGCCTGTGAGTTGCTGAGCCTGTGCAGGTCCCCCTGTGGTTGCTTGTGCTGTTTATGCTTCAGGCAGACCCTGCGGACGCCGTGGGTTAAAAGGAAACGTCAGCCTGAACTCGGAATTTGGATCCTTTCAGTAAACTAAGATGTTGTGCTCTGTGTCAGCTAATGTATGGTACTTGCTGGTACACTGAATTCTAATAGGCGTCAAACGGGACCGAGTTTTGTTGTAATTTTTTAAAGAGATAGTCATTGGAATTGATTCTGTGTGTTATCAGCGAAGCATTAAAATGATAGATTATAGTCTTCAGATCTTTTACTACTTTAATTTGTCAAGCGTACTGGTGGATTGTGTACAGAATGTGAAGCGTTAATAGCGGGGCTGGAAATGCTCCTTCTCCCTTGTTAACATGGCAGCGCCATAAATCTGCCCACCGAAATGGCTTTTTATTAATTACAGAATTCCGAATCCCACCACCACCTTGCACTTTTTAGGGAAGGAGCCCTCCCCCCGCTCCCGAGACGCGGTGCGTTCGCTCGGTGCGGGGCGCGGCGCGGGGGCGGCCCCGGCGCGGTGCCTGCGCGGTCCCTGCGCTGCGCGGCCGCGGCGCTGGGTGGCAGCAGATTTTCGTGGGACGGGCGGAGGCGGGTCCCGGTGCCGCTGCCGTCCCTGTCCCCTTCCCCCTCCGCGCTGTCCCGCGCCGCTTCTGCCGTTTTTCCAGGAGAGGGAGTCCTTAGCCAAGCGATGAGGGGCACAGCCTCACCCGGCGCGGCCTCTCCTGGGTGGTGACGACCGGAGACATCAAGTGGCTTTTGTCTGTAATTCTCTTTTAGGGCTTCCCCCTTCTTAGTGCTTATTGCTAGGGGTGAGTAAAAAAAACTGCCTTAAATTCAAAACGTGAAAGATGTCCCGAAATTCACTGGTAATGTCTCAGAATAAACCAGCGATGCACCGCGGATGAAAGGTTTACTTTAAATCTGTGCAAATTCCATAACCTTTTTTGGATAAGAAAACCTCAGTTAATATAACTCAAACTCAGGTAGAAGATGCTAATTGCTTAATTTTCTTTGTTCACTTAAATTGTGCTTGCCTTTCTGTAAACGGTGAGAGAGCAGATTTTTAAAAGGTGATTGTAACTCTCACATTGTACAGCGTTTTACTTGATTATTTGCTGTGTTCTGGATTTGTATGGTACTGCCATTAGATCTTATAATAATGTTCTACTCTGCAAATTTTTAAGGTTCAAATAAAGTTTAATTGTTTGCAAACTGTTATGATGCTAATAATTCAACAGCCTGCTGTGTTACTAATGAAATTACTTTGTTATGATTAATTTGGAAAATAGTGTGTTGATTGTAGTAATTAAGCACAACAAGGTGAAGTAAATGATTCTAATGCCATCTGGCCTCCAGACTGAATGAAGAAATGAAATGGGGCTGTCATTTGAATTTATTCAGAGAAGTAAGGGTAATACAAATGCTTTTTATAGCACAGGCACCCGGATATAATCATGCCACTCTGTAGTATCTTTTCATGTGCTTCTGTGTACGGATAACTGGTTCACATATTTTTGCAGCATCTCGTTAGGATCTACCTCTTTGTGCATACTGCCACTAATTACATGTACTGATGGTAGTGCATGCACTGGTTCTTCTATCAGAAAGATGTATGGATAAGATTTAGAGAAGTGATATGGCTCAGCTTACCTTTTGCTCCCCTATTAAGGATAAAAACTTTCTGTGACTGGAATTAAGCTGAAAGTGAATGCTAATTAAGATCCCATTCTAAATTCAAAGCTAAATGCATGAACTTATTTCCTTTTTTTTTGGCTCTGCAGTCTGAGTATGATACAGTATTAGAAGGAACGTAAAGAATAACCCTTTGGAACCTGATCCAAAGACTGTTGAAACTGAGAAGCTATTGAATTCACTTGCTTTTGCATCAGGATCTCAAACAATAACTCAAAAACAGGCAGTGCAGTTTTAAAGTGCTTTTTTTTGCTGCATGTCCTTTGTCCTCTTTCTGAAAGAGATGCAATTATTTCCATAAGCTGAACCAAACAAACAAACAGCTCTTATTTCTCTAAGCCAATGATAAAAATCCATTTTTCTATCTCAGGTAGCCCAAAATGAAGTTGTAGGTGTAAATTAGAATCCTGGCTTGATAAAGTTCAGTGGGATCTATAGGGAAGCTGTAAAATATTAATATGTGGTGAAAGTACCCAGCTAGATGACAGTGGTGTGCTCTTCAGTTGCATGAGCCATTTGAAGCTTCTCTCATCTCTCACTCAAGTTGATGAAAAACTTGTTAGTATGTAACTGTGGGAATAAGCATATGCATGGAAACCTCATAAACAACTTTACATAGCATGAAGAACTGATAAACTCTGTAAGACCTTCACCTACCAGGGTTTCTCTGAAGCTGATATTTCTCAGACAGGAGTCTGCTTAATTCCATCTTTATTTAGGAAATCTGACACTAAGCTCAGCAAGGAGTGCTCTGCCAAATCTGCATCTCTGTCTTAGAGTTAATTTCCTTCCCAACATCCATTGTCTTACTGTGAGGGACCAGCACAAATCAGCTTCATATTATGAACTTAAAATTGTGGATTCAAGCTGGGTATAAGCGCAGGATTTGGTACTTCTGGGATGCAATTGTGACTTGACTCATCTTTCCATCCGACAGGAAGAAGTAAAGGGGGCTTAGATGGTGGCAGGATGTGCAAGTGAAAGGAATTCAGCTTTTCTTATCCAACAGTGTTGTGCTAAGGAATATATATGTTTATTTTCTCTTTAAAAGTAAAGCAGATCAGGCAGTGATAACCCATGAATTGTTATATCATAACCTTTTACAGATTTGTTTAGGAGTAATTTTGTAGTGGGACCTAGACAACTGTTTGTGCTCTCTGGAATTGTCATTAGGCCAAACTATCACACAGAGAAATTCATAGAAATGCAGTTGCTGGGTTCAGAGCAAAGTAGAGGAAAAACCTCTGCACCTGAAAGCTATGTCAACATCAGTCAAATTCAAAACTGAAACTGTCAGCTTCTACTCAGCTTTTTGGGAGGACAAGTCTTTTAATTAACAGGAAAAGCTTAAAAATCCAAGATGTCATCTTGTAGCAATGTGTCGGAGAATAAAGTACAATAGTGCAGGCAGTCTGAGAAGAAGAGCTGCTGGTAGATGAAGAGGCAGATAGTTTCAAATGCCACTAAAAACCAATCTATCTCTATTAATTTTCTGCTCTAGCAAACTGATATGTTGGAGCTTTTATCCTAAAGTATCCTCACTGTCTCACAACCCATAGAGCAAACTTCCTTTCACCCTCTATTGTAAAGCAAGTGCTACTCCATAAAGAGATTTGTTGGCTAATGAGCATTTTACAGCAACACTTTAAAGTTTATGCTGTGAGATGAAAAAAAAAATCCACATTCAGTTACAGTGGGAGGATTTATGTTGGCAGAAGAGAATTACCAGTTTGGCCACTTCCAATCTGCTGTAATTGCTTCCATACTTGTAAATAGTGCTGTGGGATTTTTAATGGCCATGGCAATAAGGACTTTAGTTTTACACCTCATGCTACAAGACGAGCATGTAGCACCCCAGAACTGACCCCTGTGCAGAACTGCCTGTGGTAAAGGACAAAAGTATTGCACAGGATCATTATCAATCTCTGAAAAGCCAGCAGCATGGATGTGTGCCTTGGCAGCCTCCCACCCAACAGCTGACATGGCCCAACGCTGCTTTTTAATAGTCAAATCTAATAGGGTCAGCATGAGAAGAGCAGAGCACAGACAGTCTGACAGGCCGGGGCCACTCGGTTCATTGGGGGTCTTCAGCCTCTCAGACTTATTTCAGTGTGGAAGAGAAAAGATGAAATCTGTAAACAGTCGCATGACATCAGGAAACCATCTTCCTTTTCTGTTGCTCTCTTCCAAGAGGACTGCCATTCTTTCCTTATATTTAAATGAAAAGCAGTCAGGCATGAATGCATATGTGTGTGTAGGAAGGAGTGGGTTTCATTTAATCGACACTTACAATCTTGTTTCGATGCTGGTTTCTCCTTTCTGGTGTTTACATTGACATGCTCATAATGGCCACACTACCTTTACCACAGAAAAAAGGTATTTCTAGCTTTAAAAAAAACCCCAACTATTTACAGTTCTTGATAGGCTGTATATGTAGCTCCTCTTTTGTTATTTCCCACCATTTTAGTGCATTGTGTCAGCAGTATCTTATCAAAATCTGTGTTTTTTCTGACAGTAATTTTTGCTTGCATGTAAAATACTCCAGACTAATGTTTTGAAACTTCTTTTCTTATTTTCAAGCTGATTTTGGACTTAGTTTTAGGGTATGAGACCTCAATGAAAGGGGAAGGAGTGAAGTAACTAGAGTTCTGTTACTTGACTGAAAAACAGGCACTCCACATTAGCAATTGTGAGAACTGCCTTGGAAAGTCTCTAACTTAACCGGTTTCCTTTCCATTCATTTGTTTCTGATTCTGAGACTCACACAGAATGCTTGACCACTTCCACACTGAGACTACCTATTCAGTTGCTTGCTGTCCTCTGATAGCCACCTATAGGTCATTATTGACTTGTGACCAGAGTTGCCTCCCTCTAATGTGTTTGGTGCTGCTTTAAAGGCAGAGCTCAGGAAGCAAACATCTTGTCTTCTGAGCTTTGTAAATTTTCAGGTGAGTGAAAGTTCAAAATGCAGAGGCATCATCCAGAATAATATTTCTCACTAAGCATGTTTATGATTTGTATTTCTCTGAATACTCTGTCTTCACTTTACTCCTGCATTCATTTACTTTAAAAATTTGTGAAGAGGAGAACATGTATCATGAGATGCCTTCCTATAACATCAGATTTTGACAAAATTGGGTCAAATTAATTTTTCAGGTGCAGGTTATGTGAATGCTACTTGAGAGTGGGAACCTGAATCCATACAGTGGTGGTTTCTGTCAGGCTTTGGCAAGCAGAGGAGAACAAAGAACTACATGTCTGGCCCTTAGCTGAAAACTGAGCCTTACTGATCTATGTCTGATATTATCTTAGGTCCTTCAGCTGCCCTGTTGCTTCTGAGCATCTCTAATAAATTCAATGAGCTAGAAATTTATGCAGGTGTTTGTCCATCAGGTGTGGATCAGGGTTTTGAATTATAGCCTGATCTGACAGAATGGCATACAAAACCATGATGTCCTCAGACTAGCTGATGATTCCAAGAAGCACACATGGACCACAAAGGGATTTCATCATGCCTGTTTCATTAAATGCTAATGATGTGTTTCAGTGGAATTCTATTTTGCACATTCTGGCTTATGTAAAAGAGGCCTTCATGCAAAATACCCTTGCTTAGATGTCATAACATCTGAAACATGGGGATTATGCGTTAGAGTAATTCAGTCTAAAACTGACCAGGGTGACTCACAGACATCACAGAACAGTGTACAGAGCAGCTACTGAGGCCACGTATATTTCATTTGGTAAACAGTGTTTGGTTATGAATTAATTGTAATGATGCAGACAATTCTTTCAATAACTTTGTCTAGTTAACAGTAACAATAGACATACTGTTTGTTAAATGTATTAACTGAAATTGCAGTAGCTATTCAGACTACATTCATCATAATACTTGGTAGTGTATGTCCTTCCCTTGTCTGTGGGCTTGTGAGCATCCTGCTCATCCTGAGTGTTGTCATTTTTGCTGGTATTACAGAAAAAAAATTGAAATGCAGGCAGTTGTCAATGACACAAACATCTTCTGTCTTTTCCACTTCCTGCTTCTTGAAAACAGTCAGTTCTGCATGTATAGTCTGAAACAAGGGAATTTAGCCATGTGACTCCCCCCTTAACTCAGCAAAAGTTAGGTAGGTAATTCTTAATTTGAGGGCACAGTATTAACTCCTTATTGGCAAGAGTAAGCACTAGTCACGTAGTTCCCTTGGCTTTATTGCACGTGCTCCTGCAACTTCTCTACTTGTGAGATACAGGATTTAGAATCAAGTTGTTAATGCTGTGGAAAATTAAGTTTTGTAGTGTAAAGTATAGCGCTAGCCATCAGTTAACCACTTGGACACAGGGTGCCAATTTATCTGTGAAGTGGTCCCTGATGTTCAAAATCACTCTGTACCCAGCACTTAACAAATACAGAGAGTATTATGAACACAAAGCGAATGGCTTTGGTGATTTTGATCTCCAGAGAAGATCTCCTTGGCATAAGATAGTTCTTGTAAGCAGATGGAAGTATTTTACATCCTACTTATTCTGAACTCCCAGTTCACACCCTGATGATCTGTACACTCTGGGCTGAGGTCTGATTGATTATACCAGGATTAATTGGGTTTTACTCTTCTGAAAATGTTGCAGGTATGCCAGATGTGAGAAAAGTTGTGTTTGACCCTGTCTGTTTCATTGTCTGCTCCATTTCTCTACCAAATCGGAATTGTACAGGGGCAGGTACAATATATCAGGAATCTTTATTATAGACAGCTGTCAATGGCAGATTAATGCTTTGGCTGTGCCTCTTCTCTCAGCCAAGGAATATAATAGTGAGGATTTATCTTGTTATATGAGTATACTGACACAGAATTATAACATCTGTATATGGGCCACTGACAGGGCCTATGTCTCCTAGTATGTTCTATTTTCTCTGGGCCAAATTTATTGCTCTCATAATTAAGTCTTATCCTGAGAACTTAATGGAGTTGCAGGTTCTGAAAGTAGCAGGAAATGCAGATCCTTGCCAGGAGCTTGTGCAGTGTCTGCTCCGGTCTGCCCAGGGTGTAATTCCACCGTTGCAAGTGAAGGGTGGGTGACAGAGGACATGGCTTTAGAAGAAACTCCAAATTGGTAATTTTTATAGTTTGCTCCATCTCATGCTAGGAATGCCTGAGTGGCCTTTTGTTCTCAGTAAGTCTTACAACCCTAGTTGCTAAATGGGATCACGTTAATCATGGATGACACCAAGAAATAACAGGTTTACATTGCTTCCAGGTAGAGGCGGATCAGGCACAAGGTGAAGCTTTCCAGTGGTGAGGGCAGTGAAGCATTGGGGTTGGTTTCCTGGGGAGTTTCTGTGATTTCCATTTCTGGAGGATTTGGAGAACCTGCAGGGAATGAACTCAGCTGCTAGGAATGACTGAACCATGGCGATTCCTGCCTTGGGGTTAGGGCATGTACTAAATCACCTCCTAAGGTCTGTTCCAGGCCAGTTTTTTGCAATTCTGTAAGTCAGCAGTGAGCTGACACTGTTCTGAAATGGCAGAATAAATACAAGCCCAGTCTTATTCTTTGCCTGGTGCACTAAAAATGCTGCCGCTCTGTGGGTTTACGTGTTCCTTATCCTCCCACAACTCTACAATCTCCAAGGAGGAACCAAGCTCACTATTTCTTACCCGGCAAGATTATTAGTGCATAACCTCAGTAATTAATTTGGTTCACAGTTAGTATATTTTTTAAAAGATAAAGGATTCTTTAAAGTATCGTATACCTCAAAGTGTGTCTGCGACACATCCTAACCAATTTTGAGTATATTACAGTGTTACATTGATTCTAATTGAAATGGAAAGCATTTAATTCACAGTTTTTAAAGCAAAATAACAATTTCAGATTGTAGCCATTTATTCACCTTAGGTAGTTAATTTTCATTAACCAGTTGGGTGTCTTAGGAAATAGGGAAAAAGATAAAAATAGCCTTCAGTTTTGTCTGTTGTCTCTTCTGAGAACAGAAAGGGATTTTTGCAGAGTTCATTCTGGTGAATAGAAACATTCTCATCCTTATAATAGGCTTTGGATCAGATCCATATGTAAGGATAGTCCCCCCTCCCCTTTTTTTTCCCCATACTCTTGAATTGAATGTATGACATATATTTAATCCTGGCAGTATTCTTTATCTCTCTGAGAAGTCCTTTTAATTCTCTGTAAGAAAGTGTTCTGTGATGTGGCTACCTGATTTTATTGAAACTCACACGTCAGGAAAAAAAATTATTGCCTTCCCTGTCAAAACTGACAGTAATTACAAGGCCAAATATATTGCTGTGATTGACTTGTAAAACCAAATCTGTAATATTTCAAGTTTGTGAGTTGGCTTGTGCAGCTCTCAGGAAATATAACCCAGCATTTTCTTTGCAAGCTGACATCTCTTTATCCGTTTCTTTTATCATCTTTGTTTTTATTTGTGAGAGCAGGGAGCATACAGCATTTATATGGAATGGACTGGATGGCATTTAATGAGTCGGCTTCTGGGGAAAAGTGGCTAAACAGTAGCTAAAGGAAAGCCGAGAAGGTTTAAGCAATGGTACCTTTTATGTGCTCCTCTTTATGCATAATCTTTCAGCAATAAATACTGCATATTGATTTCTTAATTGTAATGGAAACATACTTGGACAGGAGCAACATTATAGCCTATTTGCTGCCTTAATTTTTAAAGACATTTTAAATTTTAAAACGGATACTGCACTAAATGCAGGACAGTGCTCTTAACTTGATGTAGAAGCACTTGCTTGTCAAGGCTGTGTTGCTGGGAGCTTTTTCAGTTTCAGCTGCCTTCCTTTCTCTTACCTTTGTAAAACCAGAAGAATCTGTAGTTGGTGTTTAGGCGCACTTAGCATGTGTAAAATTCATTCCAGATCAGACAAATCACTTTAAACTGGTTAGTGAAGAAGCCCCCAAATAGGTTTCTGTCTAAAAAATAAGTATTAAAGTTTCACTTGTTATTTTTGCCTATATAAAAAAAAAATCAAACATGCAATAGTTTCCAGGTTAATAACGAACATTTCTGAGGACTTGTAATAAAAAGTGATCTTTCTTTGGCTGAAGGAAAAAAAAAAGACACCTACACATCAAATAAATGTGTAACCCAAATGCGCTGGACTGCAAAAATAAATGCAAATGTTAAAGTGATATATATTAAGAGCCACAAAGAGACACTTGGAAATGGCATCCACAATATTGTGTATTGTTTCAAATGTACAATACCAGATTATTTCAGAACAAAAAAGATGAAATTGCCTTTACAGAAGAGAATATTCTCCATTTTACTTCATCATTTCCAGTCTGCTGTGTGTTTGGATGGTATTGCTGTTGGGGTTTTAATTTTTCTCTTTTTTTTCTTTTTTTTTCTTTTTTTCTTTTTTTTCTTTCAAAATTATTTTATATTTTATTCTAAATCTAAACCAGTGAAGCAAAGCCTGGGAAGTAATAATTTCTTTGAATCTTAATACAGTCTGTCTTCTTAATGAGCCTACTGCACTGCCCTGAAAACAGCCCTTTACAAATAAACATGCTGGAAGTGATTTAGCCACAATGTCCAGACTGTGTAAACATCTAATTATTACAATAAAATTGTCAATAAATATACATTACTGCTCCCTTTTCAAACGTTAACCAACTTTCTCTTTGCTTGATAAAAAGGTATAAATTGTATTTTTATGTCTCGGCGGGTTTTGTTTTCATTACCCTGCTTGCTGCTCTCCAGACAAAAGAGCGCAGACTAA